>NC_012874.2:32589531-32690893 GCF_000003195.3 Sorghum bicolor
TGGGGGTCGCTCGAGACTGTCCAAGAGCTCATCCGGGGCGTCAAGGCGTGCACGGAGGAGGAGATGGAGAACTGGCGGCCCCGTCGAATCCGTATTCGGGCCTCTACCGACCCATCCGAGCCTAATATCTTTATGGATGATCGGAAGGAGGCCGAAAAGTGGGAGCATCTCGAGGAGCTTCGCCTCTGGATGAAGCACGTGGTTGGGCTCCTGTCCGACATCGTCAACAACGGGCTCGGTCCGGCTTATTTTGTAAGTGTCTTTGGACCTTAGTTACCTTAGGGTGTTTGATTTTGTATTCTTACTGCTCAACTACTGGCTCGCAGGATCTGAAAGAGACCTCCCGCTTGAAGTTGGGTTTCATTCATGCGACGAGGGGTGGCTGGGAGCAGCTTCCTCTTCTCAAGGACCAACTCCTGGAGTCACCAGAGAAGCTCCTCAAAGCTTACAAAGAGCTTCTAGCGCTCGAGGAGGAGAAAAAGGAGAGGGAGGCTGCCCTGGCCAAAGCTTGGGAGGCCTCGAGGAAGGCAACGGAAGAGGCCATGCTGCTGAGGGAGCGGACCATGTCGGTAGAGGAGGCCATGTCCAAGGCTCGGGAAGAGGCCGTATTTTACAAAGATGCGGCCGCCGATCTGGACAAGGAGAAGGGCCTCCTCAAGGCTGATCTCGCCTCTGCCTGAGAGGCCTACCAAGAGGTGAAGGAAGAGTGCGTGAAGAGCGAGATCGCTCGGAGCGCCGCAGAAGAGGCCTGGAAGAAAGCCCAAGAAGATCTCAAGGCTGAGCGAACTCGCTCTCGCGGGCTCTCTGACGAGGTCGATTGTATGAAGAGGGCGCTGCTGGAGAAAGAGGGAGCTATTGCGCAGGTGGGCAAGGTGATCGAGGACCTGCGAGTCACCAACATCGACTTGGCATGCTCCTACAGGGAGATTGAGAGGGCCAACACCGACCTGGTTGGCGAGAATACGGCTCTGGAGGAGAAGATTCGCGGTATGTTTCTACTATCATGTTTCCTTTCCAAGGCGTGCTTTGTGCTATCTAATTTTTCCATGTCGGTCTTTGTATGGCTTAAGGATGAGCTGCAAGCTGCTCAAGTCGAGGCCCGCTCCACCAAGGCTCAGCTCGAGGGGGAGGTCGCTTTGAACAGTCAGCTGCGAACTGCGATAAGCGATCTCTCGGCCTCCTGGGAGCTCGAGCGTATGGACAAGTCGAGGGAGGCGGCTCGAGGCGACGCACTGGTCGATCAGCTGTGCTACCTAGGTGCCACGCTGAGGGACCGGGTGCAGGACGCCCTTCATATCGGGGTGAAGCGGGCAATGGCGGTTGTCTGCTCGGGCTTTCCTACGATATGGAGGTGGTGTCCCATGGCTTCATCACCGACATTTCCAAGACTGACGCAGAGAACGAGGAGAGGCTCCACGCCTTGATCGACGATGCGGAGGCCCCTGGGAAAGGCTGGCGAAGCTGTTCGAGCCAGAAGTGCTTCCTCCCAAGACTAGCTCGGGCGCAGACGATGGTGGTGAGGGCCGAGACACAGACAGAGCCCTGCGAGCCTGTTCTGGGTGCCAAGGCCCTTTGTAAAGTACTTGTTATCTGCTTTAAGTGATATATTGTGCCTTATGATTTGTGAATATCTGTCTATCTTTGTGTTTGGAATTCCTATGCTTCCTCGTTCGGTCTTTTGTTAGGGCAACCTTGATTGCCTCAAGGGTGAGGGAGTAGAGTTACCATAGCCCGGGGGCGTAGCTGTTCTCAGGCTTGTCGTCTCTCGGCTCTTAAGGTGCTCGAGGTGCCTTTACTACTCGACCGTGTGAGGTATACTTATAGGAAGGAAAAAATCATTCGGTTTTTAGGAACTTGAGGGGGGGTCCCCCCTGCTAGCCTGTTGGGTATTTTAAACGCAAACAGAAAAATCCGCAAGCGCATGGATACCGATGTAGCCTTCACCCGGGAGTATTCCAGAGTATCAATTTTCCACAGGGAATGTGAGTGTACTAATTAAGATCCAAGATCGCCCAAGGATAACTATATAATTGTTTTTGGTGGGAAGAGAGGAAGTTTCCTGAGAGTTCTCTAGTTGATCTAAGAATCAAGAATTACTTCAAGATTATCTATATTGGGACATCAGAGCACTAACCACAGAAAGAGATGAGAAGGGGGCTAGGAAGGTCTGACTACGGTCCTACAAACATGGATCCGAACGTGGTGGAATACGTCGACCGTTAGGGCTGTCACTACCCTAAGGCTACCACAACAATCCGCAGGATTGGGTGCAATTCCAGGTAATTGCAAGACTAAACACCACGTCTAATCTATTAATTACTACTCTAGCGTTATAAAGACTAGAGCACTTGATGCAAGCGGGAATCCAATAAATAACTTGAATGTAAATAAAAGTAATTAGAGAACTTAGGAATTATAAATTGAAGAACCTGGAGAACGATGAAGATCGAACCAGATGCTGCAAAAGTATAATGTGGAGGAAGATCCGACAGATCCGGCTCCTCCTCCGCTCTCCTCTTCTCTCTCCCTATTTTCTAGATTACAACTAGAACTAACTAGAACTAGAACTAGAGGAACTAGAACTAGAACTAGATGAACTAGAACTAGATCTAGATGAACTAGAGGTAGAACTAGAAGAACTAGAGGGATCCTCTCTACTTGGATGAAGAATTGAAACCCTAGCTTTGATTCTGTAGAAGAGGTATGATCTCCAGGGGCCAGGGGGGTCTGGTTTTATAGTCCCTTCAAGTGAATCTGGGCTGTCGGATCAAACCGACATTGATTGAACGGTTATTGTTGATCCTTTAGGTCGGTGGAGCAATATCCTGAAACAGAGTCCTGATTGGACTCTGACTGAGGGCGGGCGCCCAGGAAAGGAGGGCGGGCGCCCTATCCCTGTGTCCTCTCGGCCTCCGCTTCGGTCCCGTGGCTTCTGGAGTCTTCTAGATGATAGAAAATTGCGCAGCACGTTAATATCTCTATGTAAACCCGACGTGTGGGCCTTTCTTCCATATTTCTTGATAACCCCCTGCAGAAATAGACAAACACCAAAACTCGTGGAATTCTGTCAGATAAAACCCTAAGTCTAGGTGTTGGTTCCATTTAGATCCTTTTCCATGATTAGCTGATGGTTAAATGTGAGCATTAAGGACCGTCAACAAGCTCCCCCAAGCTTAACCTTTGCTCGTCCCTAAGCAAAGATGGACTCAAGAGTTTCTGCAGTGGTTTCAGAACTTAAAGATACACATGCGTTTAAACAAGATCTCATCTCTGGTTAGAGTAAACTGTTAAGACTTAAAACTTACTCATTTACCTTTCACCATGGGACTTGTAACCGTCACTTCTGTCTTGAGTAGTTAAAAGATAGAACAGTCTAGTCAAGCACCATGTCTCTTGTTCTTCGATTAACTATAGCTCTGGAGTTTTTGTAGATTTTCAAATAAAACTCAGAGATTCCTTGTGTGACTCTCTCTAATCTCTCTTTTGTGGTATTTTTGGATCCTTACCAAGGCAGTAATGGTGTAAGCCTTCTCTCAAAGTATGTGGTATTTTTGGTATGAGGCATAGTGACATTGCCTTCTCTCTCACCCTACTCTAACAAAGTTTTGATATCTGGAGCTCATAGGTGGGAGATAGCTAATACATACTTACAAGACATTTATTGCATAGTCAAACCATGGATCCAAAGAAACAAGTCAATAAGTGAAATCAAGATGTGCATGTGTGGCGAATAAATGGTGCATGGTAATGATGGTGATAACAATGGTGAAAGTATAATTCTACTTGTGCTCTTTTGAGGGGATACATACCTTTCTTGCTCTTTTGAAATTTTTTTGAGGAGAATGAGATGCTCTATATTTTCTTTTTCTTTTCTCTCAGGTGGGTATCTTGTACCCCTAATTCTACTGTCGGACACTTGTCCATTTTTACCTCTCGTCTCACTTTTTTTTTCTTTCGAGGTTCCGAGCACTTGCCCCTTTTTATTTCCTCGTATTCTTTCTCTTTTTTTCTCTCTTTTTTAGAGCACTCATCTCCTGAAATAATATAGCAAGTGGTAGTAACAAGATAACTTGAGCATTTATTTTATAGGGGAAAACAGAAATATTTTTGGCTATTCTCTCCCGGATTAGGAGTAGAATATTTTTGGGTGGCTCTGGTGATGGAAATGGATGGATATATGTGGATGCGTACTTCCGAAGTAGAAGTAGCATGTATGAGTGAACGTGCAAGTGAATCTTGATTTAACCACATGACAAGCTCCTAAGGGTCTACACAGCTTGACCACACTCAATGCTCATAAGTAGTAAAAAGTAAATGTGTGGCTCATAGTCTAGCAAGCATGTATATATGGCTGTGGTAGGAATTTAAACTCTCATCATACAGGAACTCATCATGCAACATTTTAAAGATTTTCAAAGATAAAATTCTCCAGAATTCTAGCATCTCTAGGAACAGATAAACAGCAACTCAACCTTCCCATATCATATCCGTTAACGACTTAGACTTTAGATCAAGTACTCTTCCCACAAGTTCAGGTTTAGAGCAAATCTTAATTATTAACAGTCATGCCTAAACTTGAGAGAGATTTCAATTTCGAGAACTAGTCATGGTAGAGCAACTATTCATCATTTCCATTTGAGAGCTTATCACGAGGGTTCATAGCAAATTTTATTTATTTATTTATTTAGCAAACTAAGCAAAGATATATATATATATATAAGCATAAAATCTTTATTTGGGTTTATATGATTATACATCTTTTTATTATTTGAGTAAAGTATAAAGATGAGTAGAACACTTAGCTGGATAAATGGGGGTGCTCTCCCCCAAGCTGGATTTTGACGTAATTTCTTCTGATGTAGCTAGCAGGTGGTGGAGATGTATTTGAATGTCAGCAGCACCCTGACAGCGACTAGGATGTCCTCCGACTGCTAGTCTTCTTTGATCCTTGAATTCTGTGGAGCTCAAATAGACAACAAAGCTTTGTGAAACTAGTTAAGTGTGAGCATAAAATCTCTTAGCCTTTATCATGTTGAGCCTCCTCAATAAATGTTACACTCTTTAGTAGGATCATAAATTTATTTTTATAATTTTATTTTTATAGGACAGGAATATATTTATTTTATTTTTACGCCACCATAGTGAATGTTCTTATGGGTTTTATGCCATGAGCATACTGACATGGGGCTTACTATTTTTAACATTTTTATTTTCTTTTTAAGATAGCATGAACCTGATTAACGAAGCAAACTATTTTAAATAATTGAAAGGAAAAGGATAACTACCAAGTTTACCTCTTGGCAAGGCGTTTGGTGTTTTTAAGTCCTCCGAACGGGACTCTCCGTTTTCTCAATCGTCCTGGGATTCGCTGGATGGCGTAGTCGGTGTTTCTGGTGGATCCTGCTCTTCATGTATAACTATCTTCTTTCTCCACACGTGACTCGGTGCTACGGTCTCCTCAGGACAGTTCTGTTCTAGTTGTATGTCTTCAGACCTTACCACTTCTCCTTCATAGTCTACCCATCTGTCCTTGATGATTTGCCTCCTCTGGTTGCGGTTGCGTCATCTTCTTCTTGTCTTGACCTGCTTAGAGTCTTCAACTATATAGTTAGGGTCAGTAAAATAGCGGCATACCTTCTCAGAGGGGAAGTGCATGTGGACATTCTCCGGTTCCCATGTTGATGATTGCTTTCATGGTACTAAGGAACGGTCTCTCAAGGATGATGGTTGAATCGTACTCGTCTTCTCCTATGTCAATAACTTCAACCTTTCGGAATGTCTGATCTGCCATCTGGAGCTGAATGTATGTTGGTTTTAGGGGCATGGTTCCATGCAGGAGCTGATAAGTGACTGCGGCCATTATGTTGACGTCAGATCCGGTGTCGTAGAGTGTCTTCTGAAAAGAATATCCGTTGATTGTGCACTCGTTGCTTGGAACACCAGGGTCGTCCTTCTTGATCAAGAAAGGCGACTTGAGTTGACGGTCTTGACCTCCTTGAGCTGCAGTGACCATCTTAGCTGACTTGGTCCACATTTGCTTGTTCCTTTTCCTCCGGTTGGTCCTCTTCCTTGGTTCATGTTGGGATTGCTCTCACATTTGTGTAGTCTTGTTCTTGAAGGAAAACGTCTCCTTCCTCCCCTTGATGTAGAAACTGATCTTGGCAGTACTAGCGTAGATGACAGCTCCTGAGGTGTTCAGGAATGGCCTCCTCGGACGTAGAGGTTCTTCAATATTCCCTTTGGGAAACTTTGTGTCTGATCTGCAAGCTGCAAACCCATGGCTGTTTTTGACAAAGGATGTGTAAAGAATTTTTCATAGAGTACCCTGGGCATAATGTTGACGCTAGAGTCAAAGTCGCAGAGTGCTTCTGTGAAGTCCACCATGCCGATGGAGATCGGGATGATGGGGCGTCCTGGATTGTCTCTCTTGACCGGCAGAAGGTCAGCAATTACTTCCACAACGGCGTTACTCCAGTAGTTACGTCCTCAAGCATCTCAGGGCAGTGATTGCCTGAGTGTCCAGTATCTCCCGTGTGTGTGTGTACTCATAGATCTAGGTTCTTCACTTGGTGGAGTCTAGGAGTTGTAAAACTCCTTCATATTTTGCTCGAAGTGTACCTGCTCATAGAGACAAGGCAGAGATCAAGTGCATGGGCCCGGTTGGTGGAAAACACCAACAGAACCAAAAGTGTATTTGTTCTTCTCTAACCTTAAGCATAGGGAGCAAGACAAAGTTGATGGATAATAAGATTATTAGTGTAGTATTTAAAACATTTGTCAGATCAGATCACTCAACCTTATGGAAATATAATCTATCTAAGTAAATGTTTTTTTTACATGACTATCATTTTCCAAAGATTGAGTGTGCGACATTTTAGCTCATATGATTAGGAGTGTGGGATCACAAAGGTGGAAGGACTAAACATATTGAATCGATTGGGTTGGTTAATCTAGAGTTGTAAATCTTACATGTTTGTCTCTTTTACTCATGTGAATGCAAGAAATAAGGAGAAGCTTATAGAAGTGATTGTCAAAAACTTTAAGATGTTACCTTACTTGAAGAGTGATGGTACAGTATCACCTTGTGGAAGCTTTCCTCTCTTAGCGGTTGTGCATCGTGTTTTTGGCACCCTCCATGGATCATCTCTTGTGAGCTATGCCTTCCTTGTATAAATTGTTAAACTTCATGTGTCTCTCTCTTTGTCTCCAATGTGAGTTTATCTCAGGACTTCCCAGGTCGATATTGAAAGTTTTCCTGCAGGGCTTAGTCCAACAAAATATCCAATATCTACTATAGCATACTATCGGCTCAAAGATCAACCTAGACACCATGTATAATTTGATTTAGGAGGGCATTTTAACCTAAGCACCAAGCTTGATTTAAAAACCCTTGGAAGTAAGATCATCAGCCCTAAACTAAGCACCATGCTTAATTAAGAGATAAATGAAACTACTCCAAACCTAGACATATACTAAAGCAAATAAAGGTAGCATGAGAGCATTTATAGAGATCTACTCAAGTGGAGATGAAGTAGTGTGATTAGTATTTAACAAAATTGAGCATGTCTCAAAGGTAGGGACAACCAACATAGCAACATGGCAAAGGATGTTTTTAATGTAAAGTACTCCCCCAAGCTTGAATTTTGCAAAATTCAAGTTTGGATGAATTTAATTCAATGTTGTATGATGATTGGTTGGACATACCTTGTGCTTGTCATTCATCCGATCTTCTTGCTCCAATCCTGGAAAGGTTAGTGACAAGAATACCCGAAGGAATATTTTTACAATTATCCTATATATGCTCAATTCACAAGGTAATGTTGCAAATAATTAAAAGCTCATGTTACGATCTAATCAGTGCTTGTTTTACGACACAAAGCTTGTCCTTTGGGAAACCATCAATTTATGTCGCGAAGTGGTTTCCCCTCCAACGCTGACCTATATCAAGATCAACTCAACGAGATCTGCAAAATTTATTATAGACATATGCATCGACAACTGCCCTTTTAAAGTTTTTATAGATAGAAAGTAAGTGGGGGTTGGAGATCTCGAATGTGGTGATGTTGGAGAGACCAATGGATTGTGAAGATGTTGCATATGAGCATGGAGTAAATGAAGTGGCTATGAAATAAATTCCATGCACATTAATGCTTAGAGTGAAATCCATGTGGTATGGTGAAAATGGTAAGGTGAGTGCGGTAAAAAAAAGGAAAAGAAAAAGGATACACGGATGACTTGGTTCGAAACTAGCACAGCTACCGTTCCCCGGCAACGGCGCCAGAAAGCTTGTTGGGTATTTTAAACGCAAACAGAAAAATCCGCAAGCACACGGATACCGATGTAGCCTTCACCCGGGAGTATTCTAGAGTATCTATTTTCCACAGGGAACGTGAGTGTACTAATTAAGATCCAAGATCGCCCAAGGATAACTATATAATTGTTTTTGGTAGGAAGAGAGGAAGTTTCCTGAGAGTTCTCTACTTGATCTAAGAATCAAGAATTACTTCAAGATTATCTATATCGGGACATCAGAGCACTAACCACAGAAAGAGATGAGAAGGGGGCTAGGAAGGTCTGACTACGGTCCTACAAACACCGATCCGAACGTGGTGGAATACGTCGACCGTTAGGCCTGTCACTACCCTAAGGCTACCACAACAATCCGCAGGATTGGGTGCAATTCCAGGTAATTGCAAGACTAAACACCACGTCTAATCTATTAATTACTACTCTAGCGTTATAAAGACTAGAGCACTTGATGCAAGCGGGAATCCAATAAATAACTTGAATGTAAATAAAAGTAATTAGAGAACTTAGGAATTATAAATTGAAGAACCTGGAGAACGATGAAGAACGAACCATATGCTGCAAAAGTATAATGTTGAGGAAGATCCGACAGATCCGGCTCCTCCTCCGCTCTCCTCTTCTCTCTCCCTATTTTCTAGATTACAACTAGAACAAACTAGAACTAGAACTAGAGGAACTAGAACTAGAACTAGATGAACTAGAACTAGATCTAGATGAACTAGAGGTAGAACTAGAAGAACTAGAGGGATCCTCTCTACTTGGATAAAGAATTGAAACCCTAGCTTTGATTCTGTAGAAGAGGTATGATCTCCAGGGGCCAGGGGGGTCTGGTTTTATAGTCCCTTCAAGTGAATCTGGGCCGTCGGATCAAACCGACATTGATTGAACGGTTATTGTTGATCCTTTAGGTCGGTGGAGCAATATCCCGAAAGAGAGTCCTGATTGGACTCCGGCTGAGGGCGGGCGCCCAGGAAAGGAGGGCGGGCGCCCTGTCCTTGTGTCCTCTCGGCCTCCGCTTTGGTCCCGTGGCTTCTGGAGTCTTCTAGATGATAGAAAATTGCGCGGCACGTTAATATCTCTATGTAAACCCGACGTGGGTGGGCCTTTCTTCCGTATTTCCTGATAACCCCCTGCAGAAATAGACAAACACCAAAACTCGTGAAATTCTGTCAGATAAAACCCTAAGTCTAGGTGTTTGTTCCATTTAGATCCTTTTCCATGATTAGTTGATGTTTAAATGTGAGCATTAAGGACCGTCAACATAGCCCCCGAGGGGTTATCGACTATGATGGGTCATAGTTGGTACTCCCTTCTAACGTCGAGATTTTGACCAGCAAAAAAGTAAATTATTCGAGGGAAATATCTCATTCATTCATGCATTCATTCATAAGATCTTGGTATATAATGTAAATGAGAACATAGAGCTTTGAAACTCTAGGGGTAGAATCGACGTAGTTGTTCGATGTTCCACGCGTTGGTGAAGACCGCCCCTTTTTCGTTCATGAGCTGGTATGTGCCTAGCTTCAGGACCTCGACCACCTCGTATGGGCCCTCCCAGGGCGGAGTCAGCTTGTGGCGTCCTTGGTTGCTTTGCCGCCGCTGTAGGACAAGATCGCCCACGTTTAGATCCCTTTTGCGCATGTGCTTGTCGTGATAGCATCGAAGCTTCTGCTGGTATCTAGTGGAGTTGAGGAGGGCCATGTCTTTAGCTTCCTCGATCTGGTCGACTGCGTTCTCTCGAGTTTCCTTGTTTGTCTGCTCATTGTAAGCCTTGAGTCGAGGTGACCCATACTCTAGGTCTGTTGGAAGCACAGCCGCGGAGCCATAGACCATGAAGAATGGAGTATATTTCGTTGCCCTGCTTGGCGTCGTCCTTAAGCTCCATAGGACCAAAGAGAGCTCTTCGACCCATTTCTTGCCGAATTTCTTAAACCGGTTGTAGATTCTTGGTTTGAGCCCCTGCAATATCATGCCGTTGGCACGCTCGACCTGGCCGTTAGTTCGAGGGTGGGCCACTGCGGACCAGTTCACACGGATGTGATGCCGGTCACAGAAGTCCAGGAACTTTTTGCTGGTGAACTGAGTGCCGTTGTCGGTGATGATGACGTTGGCTATCCCAAACCGATGGATGATGTCGGTGAAGAAAAGGATGGCTTGCTCAGAGCTGATGTTTGTGATGGATCGAGCCTCGATCCATTTGGAGAATTTGTCGATGGCCACCAGCAAATGGGTGTATCCTCCTGCTGCTTTCTGTAGAGGCCCTACGAGGTCGAGACCCCACATCGCGAATGGCCACGTGATGGGGATCATCTGGAGAGCATGGGCGGGAAGATGCGTCTGCTTGGCATAAAATTGACACCCATGGCACGAGCGTACGAGCTTGATGGCGTCAGCTACAGCCGTTGGCCAGTAGAAGCCTTGTTGGAAAGCGTTCCCTAAGAGGGTCTGCGGAGCAGCGTGGTGGCCACAAGCCCCCGAGTGTAGATCCTCGAGGAGCTTTCGGCCGTCTTCTATGGTGATGCAACGCTGCAAGATTCCAGTCGGGCTTTGTCGATATAGTTCGTTATTTTTGCCGTAGATTACGTACGATTTGGCCCGTCGAGCGATACGGCGGGCCTCGGATCGATCTTTTGGTAGCTCGCATCGAATCAGGCAATCGAGGAACGGCGTGCGCCAGGCGAACGGTCGACCGGGTCGCTGTTCCACCTCCATTACTTTTGCTGCCGCTAGCAGGGCGTTGATGGCGTCGGTTTGGTGGATGGTGGTGGTTTCAACGTCAGCCCCCGAGCCCAAGTCCACGGATGGCTCGTGCAGATCTCTTGAGAATGCGTCGGGCGGGACCGTGCCTCGAGTTGGCGCGATTTTTGCGAGCTTGTCGGCCGCCTCGTTGTAGCGTCGGGCGATGTGGACAAGCTCGAGGCCGTGGAACTTGTCCTCGAGCCGACGTACTTCCTTGCAGTATGCCTCCATTTTTGGGTCGTGGCAGTTAGAGGCCTTCATCACTTGGTCGATGACGAGCTGGGAGTCGCCTCGAACGTCGAGGCGCCGAACTCCTAGCTCGATGGCGATCTTTAGCCCGTTGACAAGGGCCTCGTACTCCGCGATGTTGTTGGATGTGGCGAAATATATTCTGATGACATACCTCATATGGACGCCGAGGGGCAAGACGAATAGCAGACCCGCCCCAGCTCCCGTCTTCATGAGAGACCCGTCGAAGTACATCGTCCATAGCTCCGCTTGAACTTGCGCTGAGGGGAGCTGGGAGTCCGTCCATTCCACGACGAATTCCACCAGAGCTTGAGACTTGATGGCTTTGCGGGGCGCATAAGTGAGGGTCTCGCTCATGAGCTCGACCGACCATTTGGCGATTCTTCCCGTGGCCTCCTGACTTTGGATGATGTCACCTAAGGGGAAGGATGAGACCACTGTGATAGGGTGGCCGAGGAAGTAGTGTTGCAGCTTGCGTCGGGCGAGGATCACTGCGTAGATTAGTTTCTGGATCTGTGGAGACCGTGCCTTGGTCTCTGAGAGTACCTCGCTGATGAAGTAGACCGGCCTCTGGACCGGCAACGCATGTCCTTCTTCCCTACTTTCGACCACCACCGCCACACTGACCACCTGGATCGTCGACGCGACATACAGAAGCAGAGGTTCTGCGGGCTGAGGTGGGACCAAGACCGGGGTAGAGGTCAGCGTTGTCTTCAGGTTATCGAGGGCTTCCTCGGCTTTGGGGGTCCAAGAGAAATGCTCGGCTTTTTTCAAGAGCCGATACAGTGGCAATGCCTTTTCCGCCAACCTTGAGATAAAACGGCTTAGCGCCGCCAAACATCCCGTGACTTTTTGCACTCCCTTGACGTCTCGGATCGGCCCCATTCTCGTAATGGCTGAGACTTTTTGGGATTGGCCTCGATGCCGCATTGGGAAACTATGTAACCCAAGAGCATGCCTCGAGGTACGCCAAAGACGCACTTCTCGGGGTTGAGCTTGATCTTGCTGGCGCGTAGGCAACTGAAGGCGATCTCGAGGTCCTAAATCAGGTCTCCTCATTTCTTTGACTTGATGACAATGTCATCAATGTATGCCTCGACCATTGAACCTATGTGATTGCCAAACACGTGGAGCATGCATCGCTGGTATGTCGCTCCCGCGTATCGAAGCCCGAACGACATGGTCACATAACAGTACATCCCAAAAGGTGAGATGAAAGATGTCGCGAGCTGGTCGGACTCTTTCATTTTTATTTGATGGTAACCGGAATATGCATCAAGGAAAGAAAGGGTTTCACATCCCGCGGTCGAGTCAACAATTTGATCGATACGTGGTAAAGGGAAAGGAACTTTCGGACATGCTTTATTTAAACTCGTGTAATCGACACACATCCTCATTTTCTAATTCTTTTTCTTAACTAATATAGGATTTGCTAACCAGTCGGGATGGTGAACCTCCTTGATGAATCCGGCCGTCAAAAGCTTGTGGATCTCCTCACCAATGATCTTGCGTTTCTCCTCGTCGAAGCGACGCAACCGTTGTTTCACTAGCTTGGAACCGGCTTGAATTTCGAAGGAGTGCTGGCAAGTCCGAGGGACTCCATGCAAACATGTCGGTGTTTGCATGGAGAAAGTCGACGAGCACGGCTTCCTATTTGGGGTCGAGGTCGGCGCTGATCGTCAGCACCTTGCCGTCGGAGTCGTTGGGGTTGAGCGGGATCTTCTTCATTCCTTCTGCCGGCTCGAAGCTGCCTGCGTGACGCTTGGGCTCCGGGGCTTCTACAGCCAGGGCCTCGAGCTTTGAAGCAAGCTCGGTGGAGTTGTCGACAGTTTCTCCATACTCGACGCACTCGACGTCGCACTCGTACGCATGCTCGTAGGAGGAGCTGACGGTGATGACCCCCTTTGGCCTAGGCATCTTCAGCTTCAGGTATGTGTAGTTGGGGATAGCCATAAACTTGGCAAAGCCCGGGTGCCCGATGATGGCATGGTACGTGCCTCGGAATCCCACCACTTCAAAGGTAAGAACCTCCTTCCCGAAATTGGCCACCGTGCCAAAAGAGACTGGTAGGTCGATTTGACCTACCGGCAGTGCCTTCTTTCCTCGTACGACACAATGGAATCTGCCCACGCTTGGTTGGAGCTGCGCCCTGTTGATGCCGAGAAGGTCGAGGGTCTCGAGGTAGATGATGTTCAGGCTACTGCCGCCGTCCATCAGCACCTTCGAGAGTCTGGTGTTGATGATCATGTGGTCGACGACGAGTGGGTAGACGCCAGGGCAACTACCTTGTCAGGATGGTCGTCTCAATTGATGGTGATGGGGTGTTCGACCAGTTGAGGTACTGGGGCACCGCCATCCTAGCCGCAAAGACCTCATGGTGCTCCCTCTTGTGCTGCCTTGCAGTTAGCTGCATCAAGGGTCCGCCGTAAATCATGTAGCAGTCGTGGACGGCTGGGAAACCCTCGTCTTCTTTGTTGCCCCCCTTGTCGCCGTTCCTTTCTTTCTTCTGGTCGTCCTTCCTGAACCCTAGGTCATCGAAGTGTCTCATCAGCATGCGGCAGTCCTCGAGCTTGTGGTTTGCCCCTCCCTTATGGTAAGGACAGGCTCCTTCAGCATCTTGTCGAAGATAGCTCCCTCAGGGGGTCCTCGAGGTTTTTTATGCTCCGTGGCGGCGACGAGATCGTCATCGAGGGCCTCGCGTTGGAAAGGTCGTGCTTTCTTCTTCTTCTTGTTCTTCTTGGGCCCTCGTTTGGGGCCCTCATCGTCATCAGCTAGCAACTTGCCTTTGCCTCCTTTGCAGCTGAAGAAAGCGCCGACCGCTTCCTCACCTGCAGTGTAGTTTGCCACTACGTCCATTGTTGACGGTCCTTAAGTATCAAATTTAATTATCAAATAAACAAAGAAAAGGATCCAAATGAAATCAACATCTAGACTTAGGGTTTTATCTGACAGAATTCCACGAGTTTTGGTGTTTGTCTATTTCTGCAGGGGGTTATCAGGAAATATGGAAGAAAGGCCCACATGTCGGGATTACGTAAAGATATTAACGTGCTGCGCAATTATCTTACATCTAGAAGACTCCAGAAGCCACGAGACCGAAGCGGAGGCGAAACGGGGCCTACTGGGCGCCCGCCGACCTCCTGTAGCCAATCACGCTCAATCTCGCGGATTATGCTCTACCGACCTAAAGGATCAAGAATAACCGTTCAATCAATGTCGGTTTGATCCGACGGCCCAGGTTCACTTGAGGGGACTATAAAACCAGACCCCCTGGCCCCTGGAGGAGGCAACCCCCTTGATCATTATTCATTATTCATAGACAGAGCAAAAGCTAGGGTTTAGAGATGAGAGCTCTCCTCTCTTCTCTAAACTAGAGTAGATCTAGATAGTAGCGAGATGGAGAGCGAAGGAGGATTAGAGGAGAGGCCGGCCTGTCGGTTCTTCCTCCGGTTGTACTTCGCCATGATCAAGCTCTAATCAAGCTTGCTCATGGGATGACTCTGGTAATCTACTTCTAATTCATTATGCAATTACTAATCATGTATGTTCTGGTTCACAACTCTTTTGAGTACTTCTAATCTATAGGACCCTATAGGTTAGAGTTGTAGTATAGGTGTAAGCGTGGTGCTTAGACCTAGATTACTTGTGGATATCCCCTGACTAGCTGGATCGTGTGGTAGGCCGCGTAGGTGACAGTTACGTTGGTCCCCAGTAGTCCACCTCTCGTTAGCAGGACGGGTAGGGTTTATCGGCCTAAGGATAAGCATCCTTTGTGGTGTACTCTTATCACGTGGTTCGTCCCAGACATAGACATACCCCTTTGAAGTAGAGAAACCATAGTTATCCTCTCTATTCTGCTACCATCGCCCATATACTAGAATTGCTCTATTCTCTATTCCCATATTATCACTCACTGTTATCTTACCTTTAATATTGTTCTTATTCGATTCTATCATCTTTCCTATTTACACCTATCTATCTATCTTGGTTAAGTTAGAGCGTAGTTGGTTCTCCCGTTTCCCTGTGGATACGATAAAACCTTTAACCGGGTAAAAGCTTCAACGGTATCCGTGCGCTTGCGGATTATCTGTGTGCGTATAAATACCATAGTACACTCTAGTGCCATGCTACGGATGACAACCTAGTATTCAAGTGGTGTTAGCAAGTGTCAACAAGCATTTTTGGCGCCGTTGCCGGGGAAACGGTTGCTGAGTTGACTACGAACTAGTTTAATCATTTTATAAAAAAAAAATATATAACAAAAAAAATATTTTCCTTTTATCCTTTGCCTCATCTCTGCTATTCTTTCTTCTTATCTAATCCTTGATCTCTGGTCTATTATGAATTCAAACATGTCTATCTATGAATTTCATAGACCTATGGGCACACATCTCGAACCACCAAAATCTTCAAAGCCTATCATAGCATCTAGTTTTGAGATAGACCCCGAATACATAGAATTTATTCAAAAACAACCTTTCTCAGGAGAAGGTGAGGAAAACCCATACACACACCTAAGAGAGTTTTATCGAGTCTGTGACCTCCTTCGCATAGAAGGCATGTCCGATGAGACCCTTAAATGGAAGCTCTTTCCGTTCTCTTTAACAGGAAAAGCTAGACATTGGCATAAACTCAAAGTAGGGAGTGTTCATGGAGATTGGAAGGAGTTATATAGTAGTTTTCTTTCTAAATATTTTCCAATCTCCAAAGTGGTGGAACTTCGGCGTGAGATTCTTTCTTTTAGACAACTGGAAGAAGAATCTCTTGGCAAATCATGGGACCGCTTTATTAACCTTACTCTCACTGGCCCAAAACTTTCTATTCCAGAAGAAGTTCTTCTAATTCACTTTTTTGAGGGCCTTAGTAGGAAAAATAAGCAAACCCTTCATGCGGCCTCTGGAGGATCTTTCCACCACCTATCCGCTAGTGAAGCTTGGAATTTGATTGATTTAATGAGCGGAAAGTCTCCTAGCTTTTATATCCCTGAGAAAGAGAAAGAACCAGTTCCTAGACAAGAGGAAGAAGTTTCGATAGCCAGATCACAACCACTTCAATCCCAAACGTTAGCTATCGATCCTAAACCATCAATACCCCAAGATTCTCCAAGGGAGGAAGGAATTTCGACCTTAAATCTTTTAGATGTTGATGGTTTAGACTTCTGGTTCTATAAGAGACCTTCAAGCAGGGATAATTCAAATCCTTGCAATAATGTTTCTCTTAGAGAATGTCCTGGTTCCTATCATGAAGAAGTCGAGGATGACATATCAAGTGAAGGAGAGCTAAGCCATATAGACAATTCTATCTACTCCCCTTCCATGTTGACAAGTTCTAAATCCATCCTTGACCTTAGAGATCCCTCTTATCCCTCTTCTTTTCAGTCTCATGATGATCCTAGCAATTCACCAAGACGACCAAACCATAGGAGTCATGAAGACCATAAGGATGGCATGTCAAGTAATGCCATAGAAGGAGAGCTAAGCCATATTTTGAAATTCTAACACCTCCCCTATTTTGATCACAAGTTCTAAATGGCTAGAATGTGTAGAATGGATGGATAAGGAAGAAGCCTTAATGGGTTCTGACTTTGGCTCAATTTCAAATGGTGAGTTCTTGACTCCCTTTGAAGATGAGATTCATCCAACTATAGAAGAGGACATAAGTGAGACCAATCCAAGAGAAACTCTGAACATTCAGATTAGAGACGAAGATAACATTAATGAGCATGAAATTTATTTCATAGCCACTTCGTTTACTCCATGCTCATATGCAACATCTTCCCAATCTATTGGTCTCTCCGACATCACCACACTTGAGATCTCCAACCCACTCTTCCTTTCTATTTATAAAAACTTTAAAAGGGCAGTTGTCGATGCATATGTCTATAATAAATATTGCAGATCTCATTGAGTTGATCTAGATATAGGTTGGCGTCGGAGGGGAAACCACTTCGCCAACATAAACTGATGGTTTCCCAAGGACAAGCTTAGTGTCTTAAAATAAGCATTGATCAGATCTTAACATGAGCTTTTAATTATTTGCAACATTACCTTGTGTATTGAGCATATAAGGATAATTGTAAAAAAATATTCCTTCGGGTATTCTTGTCACTAACCTTTCTAGGATTGGAGCAAGAAGATCGGATGAATGACAAGCACAAGGTATGTCCAACCAATCATCATACAACATTGAATTAAATTCATCCAAACTTGAATTTTGCAAAATTCAAGCTTGGGGGAGTACTTTACATAAAAACATCCTTTGCCATGTTGCTATGCTGATTGTCCCTACCTTTGAGACATGCTCAATTTGTTAAATACTAATCACACTACTTCATGTCCACTTGAGTAGATCTCTATAAATGCTGTCATGCTACCTTTGTCTATTTACTAGCAAGTGTTGTTTTGGAAGTACTCGCCATACTTCCATTGGCATTTAAATTAAGCATGGTGCTTAGGTTGAATAGCCTTCCTCAATCTGATTAGACATGGAGTCTAGTTTGGTTATTGAACTAAAAAAACTGCTTGAGTAGATATTGGTATATTTTGTCGGACTAACCCCTGCAGAAAAACTTTCAATATCAATTTGGGAAGTCCTGAGATAAACTCACATCAGAGACGAAGAGAGTCACACATGAAGTTTAACAATTTGCACAAGAAGGACATAGCTCATTCATCAAAGAGAGATGATCCATGGAGGGTGCCACAAACACGATGCACAACCGCTAAGAAAGGAAAGCTTCCACAAGATGATATTGTACCATCACTCTTCAAGCAAGGTAACATCTTAAGGTACTTGACTATCACTTTTATAAGCTTCTTCTTGGTTTTGGCGTTCATATAAATAAAAGAGACAAACGTGTATGATTTACAACTCTAGATTAACCAACCCAACTGATTCAACATGTTTAGTCCTTTAATCCTTGTTCTTAGTACTACCTCCATGATCCCACACTCCTAATCATATGAGCTAAAATGTTACACATTCAATCATTGAGAGATATAAAGAAGAAGACATATACATAGATAGATTATCTTTCCATAAGGTTGAGCGATCTGATCTGACAAATGTTATAAGTGCTACACTCATGAACTTATCATCCATCAACTTGTCTTGCTCACTATGCTTAAGGTTAGAGAAGAACAAATACACTTTTGGTTCTGTTGGTGTTTTCCACCAACAGGGCCCATGCACTTGATCTCTGCCTCGTCTCTATGAGCAGGTACACTACGAGCACAAACACACTGAGCAAGATACTGCTAACACCGCACTTCGAACTGCTGGGCAAACGAAGAACATGGGTGACACCTTATTAAAAGGTGTAGACGTCAAGGTCCGCACCTGAATCAAATGACGCACCTGAAGAATGAACACGATGAGAAGTCTTGACAAGAAGACTTAAAACATTGAACCCTCGCCGAAAGGTAAGATTGGTAGTTATCCATATTTATCCTTTCTGCATTCCCTTTTCGATTTAATTATTTACTTTCCTTAAATAGATTATTAGTTAATCATGCTATCTTGAAATAAAAATAAAAATGTTAAAAAATACTAAGCCCCATGTGAGTATACGAGTGGCATAAAACCCATAAGTACCTTCACTGTGGTGGCATAAAAATAAAATAAATATTTCTTTTCTACTTTATAAAATAAAAATATAAAAACAGGGAGTAATATTTATTGAGGAAGCTCAACGTGATAAAGGCTAGATATTTATGCTAACACTTAATTAGTTCCACAAGCTTTGTTGTCTATTTGAGCTCTACAGAATTTAAGAATCAAGAAGACTAGCAGATGGAGGACATTCTAATCGCTGTCAGAATGCTGCTGACTTTCAAATACACCTCTGCCACCTGCGAGCTACATCAAGAGAAATTACGTCAAAATTCAGCTTGGGGGAGAGCACCCCTATTTATCTCGCTAAGTATTTCTACCTATCTTTATACTTATATTATATTAGAATATTAAAATACATAAACTATGAAAAACCAAATAAAGATTTTATGCTTATATATATATATCTTTTCTTAGTTTGCTAAATAAATAAATAAATAAATAAATAAATAAAGTTTGCTATGAATCTTAATAATAAAACTCTAGCATGGATATGATGAATAGTTGCTCTGCCTAATTTGCAAATTTGAAGTTCTCTCTCAAGTTTAGACATAACTGTTATAATTTAAAGCTTGCTCTAGATCTAAACTTGTGGGATGAAAACTTGATCTGAAATCTAAGTTGTTAACGGATAAGATATGGGAAGGTTGAGCTGCTGTTTATCTGTTCCTAGAGATGCTAGAATTCTAGAGAATTTTATCTTTGAAAAATCTTTAAAATATTGCATGATGAGTTCCTGTATGATGAGAGTTTAAATTCCTACCACAGCCATATATACATGCTTGCTAGACTTTGAGCCACACATTTATTATTTACTGCTTATGAGCATTGAGTGTGGTCAAGCTGTGTAGACCCTTAGGAGCTTGTCATGTGGTTAAATCAAGATTCACTTGCATGTTCACTCATATATATGCTACTTCTACTTCGGAAGTACCATCCACATATATCCATCCATTTCCATCTCCAGAATCACCTAAAAATTTTCTACTCCTAACTCGGGAGAGAATAGCCAAAAACATCCGTATTTTTCCCTTGTGAAATAAATGCCGAAGTTATCTTGCTACTACCACTTGCTATATTATCTCAAGAGATGAGTGCTCTGAAAAAAAAGAAGAAAAAAAAAGAAAAGAAAAAAAACGAGGAAATAAAAAGGGGCAAGTGCCCGGAACCTCGAAAGAAAAGAAAAAGAGTGAGACGAGAGGTAAAAATGGACAAGTGTCCGACAGTAGAATTAGGGGTACAGGATACCCATCGGAGAGAAAAGAAAAAGAAGAGCATCTCATTCTCCTGATAAAGTTTCAAAAAGCAAGGATGGTATGTATCCCCTCAAAAGAGCAAAAGTAGAATTAGACTTTCACCATTGTTATCACCATCATCACCATACACTATTCATTCATCACACATGCACATCTTGATTTGGCTTATTGATTTGTTTCTTTGGATCCATGGTTTGACTATACAATAAATGTCTTGTAAGTATGTATACTTTATCTCCCACCTATAAGCTCCAGATATTAAAGCCCTATTAGAGTAGGGTGAGAGAGAACACAATGTCACTATGCCTTATACCACAAATACCACATATCTTGAGAGAAGGCATATACCATCACTGCCTTGGTAAGGATCCAGAAATACCACAAAAGAGAGATTTAGAGAGTCATACAAGGAATCTCTGAGTTTTATTTGAAAATCTACAAAAACTCCAGAGCTATAGCTGATCAAGAATAAGAGACATGGCACTTGGCTAGACTGTTCTATCTTTTAACTACTCAAGACAGAAGTGACGGTTACAAGTCCCATGGTGAAAGGTAAAGTAAGTAAGTTTTAAGTCTTGACAGTTTACTCTAACTCAGAGACCTTATTTAAAAAGCATGTGTACCGTCAAATTTTTAAGATATTGCAACAACTTCTCATCCATTGCTGAGTCTATCCTTGCTCAGGGACGAGCAAGAGGTAAGCTTGGGGGAGTTTGTTGACGGTCCTTAAGTATCGAATTTAATTATCAAATAAACAAAGAAAAGGACCCAAATGAAATCAACATCTAGACTTAGGGTTTTATCTGACAGAATTCCACGAGTTTTGGTGTTTGTCTATTTCTGCAGGGGGTTATCAGGAAATATGGAAGAAAGGCCCACATGTCGGGATTACGTAAAGATATTAACGTGCTGCGCAATTATCTTACATCTAGAAGACTCTAGAAGCCACGAGACCGAAGCGGAGGCGAAACGGGGCCAGAGACAGGGCGCCCGCCCTGTCCTACTAGGCGCCCGCCCACCTCCTGTAGCCAATCACGCTCAATCTCACGGATTATGCTCCACCGACCTAAAGGATCAAGAATAACCGTTCAATCAATGTCGGTTTGATCCGACGGCCCAGGTTCACTTGAGGGGACTATAAAACCAGACCCCCTGGCCCCTGGAGGAGGCAACCCCCTTGATCATTATTCATTATTCATAGACAGAGCAAAAGCTAGGGTTTAGAGATGAGAGCTCTCCTCTCTTCTCTAAACTAGAGTAGATCTAGATAGTAGCGAGATGGAGAGCGAAGGAGGATTAGAGGAGAGGCCGGCCTGTCGGTTCTTCCTCCGGTTGTACTTCGCCATGATCAAGCTCTAATCAAGCTTGCTCATGGGATGACTCTGGTAATCTACTTCTAATTCATTATGCAATTACTAATCATGTATGTTCTGGTTCACAACTCTTTTGAGTACTTCTAATCTATAGGACCCTATAGGTTAGAGTTGTAGTATAGGTGTAAGCGTGGTGCTTAGACCTAGATTACTTGTGGATATCCCCTGACTAGCTGGATCGTGTGGTAGGCCGCGTAGGTGACAGTTACGTTGGTCCCCTGTAGTCCACCTCTCGTTAGCAGGACGGGTAGGGTTTATCGGCCTAAGGATAAGCATCCTTTGTGGTGTACTCTTATCACGTGGTTCGTCCCAGACATAGACATACCCCTTTGAAGTAGAGAAACCATAGTTATCCTCTCTATTCTGCTACCATCGCCCATATACTAGAATTGCTCTATTCTCTATTCCCATATTATCACTCACTGTTATCTTACCTTTAATATTGTTCTTATTCGATTCTATCATCTTTCCTATTTACACCTATCTATCTATCTTGGTTAAGTTAGAGCGTAGTTGGTTCTCCCGTTTCCCTGTGGATACGATAAAACCTTTAACCGGGTAAAAGCTTCAACGGTATCCGTGCGCTTGCGGATTATCTGTGTGCGTATAAATACCATAGTACACTCTAGTGCCATGCTGCGGATGACAACCAAGTATTCAAGTGGTGTTAGCAAGTGTCAACATCCATCAGCTCGTCGACGGTCCAAGGGCGATTCTGGCCCAATTCCCGCACCAAATCTCGGCTGGTGGTGCCCGAGACAAAGGCCAGGATGACGTCGTGGTCTCAGATGTGCGGCATCTCGGTGCGCTGCTTTGAGAAGCGTCGAGCGTGTTGACGGTCCTTAAGTATCAAATTTAATTATCAAATAAACAAAGAAAATGATCCAAATGAAATCAACATCTAGACTTAGGGTTTTATCTGACAGAATTCCACGAGTTTTGGTGTTTGTCTATTTCTGCAGGGGTTATCAGGAAATACGGAAGAAAGGCCCACACGTCGGGATTACATAGAGATATTAACGTGCCGCGCAATTATCTTACATCTAGAAGACTCCAGAAGCCACGAGACCGAAGCGGAGGTGAAACGGGGCCAGAGGCAGGGCGCCCGCCCTATTCCCCTGGGCGCCCGCCCCCTCTGAGAGTCCAATCAGAACTCTGCTTCGTGGGAGATCTCCACCGACCTAAAGGATCAAGGATAACCGTTCAATCTAAGTCGGTTTGATCCAACGGCCCATATTCACTTGAAGGGACTATAAAACCAGACCCCCTAGCCCCTGGAGGAGAGAGCCTCTCAACCCTAATTCATTATTCCTCAAGGGAGAAGAAACCCCTGATCAAGATCAGAGCCACCACATCAATGAGACATCTAGATTAGCATAGCTACATAGGATTAGAACTAGAAGGAGTCAATCTTCGATTGGTTTCCGGATCTGTCAAGAGGATTCTTGGTAATTCTCTAATTGTGCTTCTAATTGCTTTCTAATTATCTTTGTTCTTCAATATTATGAATATGACTTTGTTCTACTTCAATATATTGCTTATGACTTTGCTCTACTTGTTTATATTCAAGATTATATTGTTCTTAGTTTATCATAGTTATGTACTTGGCTTAGTTAGATTGGATCTATATATATGCTTAGGATCGTATAGCGTTTATCCATCGGATCCATGGGTAAATGATAGATATTGTGTAGGCGTGGTGCTTATGCCGTATTTATCTGCGATTGTACCCAATATGCCAGATCGTGGGGTAGTTCGTGATAGTGACAGCTTCATTGATTCTTATATAGTCCCTCTCTCGTGTATCGGGCTGGCAGAGCAATATTATTACAGGGGAGTGATTGCTATGTTTCTCATTTACCTTGCTAATATCACTATGCATGGGCGTAGTCTTGTCTCGCAATGATTACTAAGTATGCTTGCACTAACTATGATAATGCTAGACTATATAGTTGAGAATAACTTAGGAAATATTCTTGTAGTTCGTTCTAATTCCATGCTAATGACTTTCTAGAGTATCTAATTGAGGTGCTTATCATATTTTTATGTGATTATGATCAGATTAATTATCTTTGCCACTATTCATTACTTCATATATCCTTTATGTGACACTTATCCCTGTATGAAAGAGTTAGATAAATGTTCTCAATTATACATGCAATGATAGATACTCAATCTCATATTCTATTCTGTAATCAATATTGATGATTGCTAATCCCTTCCCAGTGGTAAAAATATAAATAACGATACCTGGCATACTTCCCGGTTAAAATGCTACATCAGTATTAATCTGTGCGCTTGCAGATCCCATTCATTATTTATTTAGAAGAGCAATTGCATATTTCAATACCGCGTCTCTCATGTCATGCTGGGGATGACAACTTGGCTTAAGTGGTATGAGGGATAGGTTTGGCATTTTTAGCACCGTTACTAGATTTAGAGAACTTAGTCTACTTTTGGTAGTGATGTTAAGAATACCCAACAAGCATTTTTGGCGTCGTTGCTGGGGAAGGTTGATTACTCATCAGGAATGGAATAAAGGATTTTGAGTTATCATTCGCATCACTAATATGATTTAGCTTATCTATTCTCTCATACAGTTTTACCCCGATATTTTTCTATTTTATCTTATGCAGGGGAATGTATGAATAGAACACATCTTCCAGGAAATTTTGTTAACAATCCCGAAGCATTATTCAAGAAGACGAGAGCCAAGCTCAAGAAGAGATCATCAACACTTCAGCAAGAAGCTTCATCCAATCAAGAAGATCACCGGAACTTGTCTTCAGAGTTCGAAGCCATGGCAAACAAATTGATCCGCGAGTTCTCAGCTCCCACTACGGACAACATCCGCACTGGACCTGCTGCAGAGATCGATGGCAACTTTGAGCTCAAGCCTGGACTTATCAACATGGTGCAATCCAACCAATTTTGTGGGAAGGCACACGAAGATGCTACTGCTCATCTACAACACTTCCTGGAGATTTGCAACACATTCACCATATCAGGAGTTTCCAAAGATGCTATACTACTTCGCCTCTTCCCATTCAACCTATTAGGGAGAGCGAAGTAGTGGTTCTACGCTACAAAGGAGAAGAATAATACGTGGGCACTCTGCTCAACAAACTTCCTCGCTAAATTCTTTCCCATGGGCAAGACCAATGCTCTCCGTGGGAAGATTACAAGTTTTCAGCAACAAAATGATGAATCTGTTCCAGAAGCATGGGAGCGCTTTCAAGACTTCATCCTAGAATGTCCCCATCATGGAATAGAGAGTTGGCTACTAATGCAGACATTTTATCATGGGCTCGGCAACAGTGCCCGAGAGACCATGGATGCTGCAGCTGGAGGAGCATTCTTATCACTTATCCATACCACAAGCCACAGCTCTTGTGGAGAAGATGGCGTCCAACCAAAGCTGGAATGAAGAAAGGACCCAGACATGCAAGAGAGGTGGAGGTATGCATCAGCTCAAGGAGGTAGACATGTTGTCTGCAAAGGTAGACCTGCTCATGAAGAAGCTTGATGACAGAGCTGGAGACAAGAAGGAAGTTATGCACATCTACGACTCTCACATGACTTGTGAGGAGTGTGGAGATACTGGACACTCAGGCAATCACTACCCTGAGATACTTGAGGATGTGAACTATATCAACAACAACAACTACTACTACAACCGTCCTCAACAAAATCATGGTTGGAATCAACAGAGGCCTAACTACTCAGGTAATTATCAAGGTAATAGTTCTTACAACAATACTAATAATTTTCCACCTCTGAGAGAGTTAGTGTCTAATCAAGGAAAGCTAATGGATAATCTATCTAAGAAATTGGCATCTAATGATAAAATGCTAGAAAATATAAATAATAGAATGGATAATTTTTCTACTGCCATCAAGAATCAAATTAGCTTTAATAAAATAATTGATTCTCAGTTAAATCAAATAGCTGCTGCTGTACCTACTACTAACCCCGGTATACCATCACAACCGGAAGGATTAGAATCTGCAAATCTTGTAGACATGTTTGATGCAGATAATTGGAGTAACCCCATCACTGAATTCACTACTAAACTTCTACCGGTCAAGAGAGGTGATCCAGGACGCCCCGTCATCCCGATCTCCATCGGCATGGTGGACTTCCTAGAAGCACTCTGTGACTTTGGCTCTAGTGTCAACATTATGCCTAGGGTACTCTATGAAAAATTCTTTACATATCCTTTGTTAGAAGCAACTATGTGTTTGCAGTTTGCAGATCAGACAATAAGTTGCCCCAAGGGAATATTGAAGAACCTCTGTGTCCGAGTTGGTACCTTGTACGCCCCAGCAGACTTCGTAGTGGTAGAGACCGGAAATGATGAGAGGGCACCCATCATCTTAGGGAGGCCATTCTTAAACACCACGGGAGCTATCATCTACGCTAGCGCTGCCAAGATCAGTTTCTACATCAAAGGGAGGAAGGAGACGTTTTTCGTCAGGAACAAGACTACACAAATCCCAGATCAATCCAGACATGAATCAAGGAAGAGGACCAACAGGAGGAACAGGAACAAGCAAGTGTGGACCGAATCAGCTAAGATGGTCACTGTAGTTCATGGAGGCCAAAATCATCAACTTAAGTCACCGTTTTTGACCAAGAAGGACGACCCAGGAATGCCAAGCATCTACTGCTCCATAAATGGATACAGCTTCTACAAGACATTTTGCGACACCGGATCGGGCGTCAACATAATGGCCGCAGTCACCTATCGGCTCTTGTTCGGAACCATGCCCTTAAAACCAACATACATTCAGCTCCAGATGGCAGATTAGACGTTTCGAGAGGTTAAAGGAATAGTAACTAATGTCCCTGTCAAGATAGACAATCACTTTGTCTACACAGACTTTCAAGTTATTGACATGGGAGAAGATGAATATGATCCACCCATCATCCTTGGAAGACCGTTCCTCAGCACCGTTAAAGCAATTATCTACATTGGAACCGGAGAAGTCCATATGCGGCAGGCGCATTAAATGCCCTAGTTCCCATGCCCGTGTCAGGCGGCTGGCGGCGTCCTTGTGCTCGAGGCCTTTCGATTCGTACGAGCCTGTTTCCGTATTCGACGGTTGCCATTTGGTCGAGCCCCAGTTGGTTCGCACGACGCTCTTTCCGTGTTCGAGGCTGTGGACGTCGATACTCGTGCATGCGACTGGGGGGCGTCGAATCAGGGACCTCAATTTACGTACGGGTGCTCTCGTCATGTGTGTTAGTTAGGGTACCCCTTACTGATACCCTCGACACTGGGCATGAGTGGCTCTATCGGCAAGGCGTTGGGCAGCTTTTTGATATTGAGGCTGGCGGCTCTCGAAGTGTGCAGCCTGAAAAAGAGTCTCCTCGACATCGGTAGAGATTTGGCCTCTGAGAGCTTTAAACAGAGCCTTGGCTGGATCGGAGTCATCAACCAGTTGGGTTGTATCCTGATGAAGCAAGGCCAGCAAATCTTCCAGCTTTGATGTGACTTCTACCGATGAAATCCCAATTGCTTGAGAAGAGCTTGCTTCCTCGCCTTCATCGTCGGAAAATTCGATGGTGAAGCAGAACAAGTTGTTGGGAGAGTCTTGTTCCTAAAAAATGAAAAGGAGATAGGTTATTTGATGATGAAATGTTAATAAAATAAAGGATGATAATTAAATGGCTTACTTGTTTCAAAGCTATCTCTTGCCTCTGGCTAGTTGAGGCCGATGGTACCACAGGTTGATCGGCCAGAGTTGCCGATGGGACAATGTCAGCTAAAAAATTAAGAAGGATAATTATAAGGTGGAAAGATAAATCCATCAGCAACGGTTTCATGGATAGTACTTTACCTTGAGGGGGTGCAGTGCTTGTCTGGATCGAGGATACTACCGATGCTATGATTGAGCCCACTGGATCGGCGGTCTGCTCGTGTACATCAACTGATATCTCTTCTGGCTGAGGTGCTTCTTGTGGTTGAGTTGGAGATGGTGCTTGTTGTGTCTGAGCTTCTAGTGAAGAAGGGGACGATTCCACATGAATCGGTGATCCTGGAGGAGGAGGAGAAGGCGCTGCTGTCTTCTGATGTTTTGCTTGTGACTTAGTACTCTTGGGTCCCTTTCTCTTGACTTGGCTGGACTGGGTGGCATCGGCAGTTGTCTTGGTACTTCTGGTCCTTGCCGATTTGCCAGTTTGCTGGTACAACAACAAAAGTTTCATAAGTACAAATGTAATGAAGTTGACAGAATTATGGTCGAAACAATGAAAATTACCGATGAAGTTCCCTTGGCAGCCGATGTATCCTGAAAGAGCTGTGTAAGTACAGAATGGAATCAGTATAAATCGAAGAAGTGAAAATTTTCTACCTTAAAAGCTTGCGCCAAAGCAGCAGCGGCAACCGATGGAGATGTTTTGGTCCGCTTGGTGGTGATTTTCTTGAAACGCACACCCCGGTGCATTTGAGCCACCAAACTTGGTGCATTGTTGCCGATCAAGGAGATCGGACCCGATGGGAGGAGTTCGATCGGCTTGCAGCTTCTGCTGACTATTGGTGGAGTGTCATCGACCTGTGTAAAACAGAGGAAGTAAATTGCCGATAAGAGCAAAAATAATAAGATTGACGCATCGGTTGAAAACTTACAGTGTTCTCAGGGACCTTGTACATGGAGTCGATCATGCCGCGGTATGTAAGAGCTGATCTTCAGAACAAATGCTCTTTCCACTCCACCCACCATTGTTTGTACGCTTGGGTGATGAAGAGAGCTAGGATCCAAGCCGATAAGTCGATATCTGATGTATCGGCATTTGGTGGGAGTTGAGCTATTGTGATCCACTCAAGACCACTGGTGATGATCTCCCTTGGTTTCACCACATCGGTATAGCAGAGCGCAATCGGCAGCTGTTCGAAGGCCAATTGGCGGGCCAAGGTCGATGGATTGTAGAACTCATAGGTAAGATTGGAAGCTTTCCCACTACCAAAAAAGTTCACTAGTATAGCCCTCGGAGTGATAATTGCCATCATCAGATCATGGTCCTTGTTGAGAGGATTATCAAAGGGATGAAAAGTCAGGCGAAATATGGTATCTGGGTCCTCATAAGGCATCCACGCCCGTTGTTCTTTGGCCAAACCGCCATAAAGAGTCTGAAAGAATCGGCTAACCTGATCTTCATTACCACCAGTACCCGGTAGAACTATGGTAGCTTCACCAAAGTTCAGAGGGGAGCGAGTTGCCGATTCTTCCTCATCTAGCTCATGATCTTTGGCTATATCTCTGGGGAAGCGCTGTGCAAAAATTTGAATTTAAGGAACTTATGCATGTGGATACTAAGCCACATATTGATGAACCACTAGGGTCCCCCTAAGTTACCGATAGGTTGGCCTAGCAGGAGTTTCCTAGCTACCTGATGGAGAAGGTGATAAACAGAGCCGAGCAAGTATCAGCCAAGAGGAAATCGGCCACCATTGGCCAGTCTTTCCGCTGCCAATAGATAGACAGAGGTTGGTCCAGCCGATCGACCACAGAATACAAACTTGTCCAGCCACATGTTCAAGAAAATGGCTTGCTTTCTTTCCCCAACAGATCCTATTTTTCGGTACTTCTGAATATATCCAGACCAACCGCCGATAGCGCGAGTCTCTACCTTAGAACTGGGCTTGGTGTCAAACAGATGACTATTATCGGCAGCTGATATGTCTAAGCCAGTGAGCATGAGTACATCGACAAGAGTAGGTGAAGCAGGGCCATGGCCGAATACAAAAGCATTTAGTGTGTCTGACCAGAAGTACGAGGCAGCTATCAGCAGCGACTCGTTCCTCTCCATATCGGCAATGGATAATCTGATGCATTGATCTAATTTCCGTTCACCCCATTGAACTTCATTTGAATGGCTGACTCTCAGGAACCAGTCTTTCCATCCTTTGGTGGGACTGGGCCAGGAACGGAAAGCATCTTTCCATAAATCCAAGGAGAAGTTTTCGGCTCTAAAAGGGATCCTATTTGTCTCTGCGTGTATCAGATCGGTGGGATCTGGGTTTCCCAATGGGCCAAGGCACTGGAAGTGAGGTTGATCGGTAGGGATAATAATTTTATCAGCCAACTCCTAAGGAGATAGAGGATGAAGGAACAGAAAAAAAAGGGGTACTCAGTAACCAGATTTGCAGATGAACGAGAGTACAATAAAAATATAAGGGAAGGATGGTAGGCTGACCTCAGGAACGATGAAGTTCGTAACAGAACCATCCAATTTATAAGAATTCAAGTGAATTAGCGACCACAAAGCAGTCAAGCCAATGGACTTGAACGCATATAAACCCGGTAGTCCGACGAAATCTCAAAAGACCTCGATTCAACCAACATACAACCAAGATCGTACATGATCAAGCATCGCCATCACAGATTACATTCATTCAACATAGAACATAGTTTTACAACACATCGGAGTTTAAAACAAGTTATTACAAACCGACTCATTAGCAGAAGCAAAGTAGTTTTGAAACATCACACACTCAGTTTAGTTACATGCCAGTTCCATAGTCTTCCCAAAAAAAGCATAGCTTAAGATAAAGGGGTCAATCAAGCCCATGATGACAGTTAGCACAGTAGCCGTGATAAACGACATCATCTGCAACAAGGGTAAATAAAACCCTCAGTATGAGAATGTACTCAGCTAGACTTACCCGTCATAAACCAAAAATAAAGTGACCCAAGGAGTATGCAAGGCTGATCTTTGTGGACTGGTTTGACTCACCTTTTTGCATAAAAGCTTAGTTGTAAGCAACATGTTTATAACATTTCAGCAGCAGGTTCATTGCTTTAACAACTATTCACTAGATTAGCACCTGTTCTAAGCATGCACTTGAGTATTTAAGCATCACAATAATAACCATATCCGGATTAACACATAGCTATCAACATTCTCATCATAACCATCAAGTTTATTTAGTGTGTTCTACGTTGCCACTGCTCGAGTCAATTTCTCACTATCCGGGAGAGACGGTGATTCGAATCGATTCCTATCTAGCTGGAGGGGTATTCCTAGCACTCACCCAAGCATACTTCATGTGGGCAGCTCGGATCACCTTTAGCACAACTCCAGACCAATTTGCGGGTCCGTCCAGCGCCGCACCCCTAGGAACCGTCAATCTGCCTGGGTCAGGACTCTAACCTGACACCTCGGACTTACACCATTGACACCACGCACATACTTACTACCAAACGGGGTGTGCACTCATACAGAATAGGGTGTCCGGCCTGAGTTGCACTCGTAGGCTTCGTGGTCGGAACGACTTATCCGGCCAACTAAGTGTTAGGCATGCGTTCAATATGACAAGAGGACGTACAGCGAATCGGTCCTTAATCGACACAGACGGGGATAGATTCACACCCAAGACCTCCATGCCTTGTTGCTGCACTATCATCATCCTGCCCGGTCTCAAGTTCATTATTAGCACATGGTTATTTCCACGATAGCAAATATAGCCAACCGTGATTATTATCCACCTATCTCTCGCAGGTGACAGGAAATCACCCGGCTTCTACCGAGCTAAGCATGGCTAAGCATCATTTCGATCCTGGACCTACTTAGGTAAGATAGGATGTGGACAAGGTAATTAATTATGCAGTAAGGGTGTCATATCAACGCCTAACACTTAATGCAACAATACTTAACCATAGTCAATTGATAGCTGGACATGATAACAAAAATAGTAGGAGGCTTATAATGCTCCGGGGCTTGCCTTCAATGTAAGTAGAGGGACGATGGTCAGGACACTCCGGCAGATCCTCCTCCTCAGCTCCTCGAGGTGTCTCCTCTTGCTGTTCCTCCGGCTCGGGCAGTTCGTACTCCAGTACCGTCACGCCCTTGGCTACACCTATGTATGCATGACAAGAAGATAAATATAGAGAATGCGCATATGATGCATGATGTCATGATGAAGAGTATAATGTTCATGAGATTATGAGGATCATGAGATAACAAGTAAGTGCATATTTCTTCTCTGGTAGAGAGGCTAACTAGACAAGCAATCAACCTTAGCTAACCATACACAACAACTGGGTTCATGTACAGATTAACTAGTCCCAAGTTTCAGTCACAACATAAGAATCAGGTGGCCAAACTACGCATGTAGATACTTTATGGAAAGCTTAACAAATTGCCTACAATTCACTTTTAGACATCCCAGAAAGATTCCCAACCAAAATATGCTAAAACATACAAAGTTGGCTGGCTGTCAACCAAACTACGCATGTAGATACTTTGTAGCAGCTACTTGCAACATTCATAACTTTTAAACTACTCAGCCAAATGTTATGGAATTTGGACACGAAGTAGATAGGTAAGTTAGCTACAAGTTTGTTATAGACAAGTTTTCTAGAAAACCTCATCTTCAAGCAGTGCTTAAACAATTGCCATCGGCTACACAGAAATGCTCTAGGGAAGACATAATTAGCAAAAATAATATTTTACACATATTAAGAATGTAACATTGGTTCAAACCAAATGCACCAGTAGATAGAACATGTCTAAGAAACACCAGAAAACATCATGGCAAGGTCTAAACTCATTTCTATTATCACCTTTTCTATTTATTCAATTAATAAGGTGATTTAAAGAGCATACACCACAAGTGCTCCAAAAATCCTATGAAAATTACAGCAAGCTATCTATACTTTCATAAGGTTACTATAAAATTTTCAGGGCACTTGCACATGCAGGTTGTCAGCTACAAAAATAACAAGCTAGCAAGGGCATGCAAGGCATAAATGTGAAACCCTATCAAAAAGTGTCAAACAACAGATTTCAGATTTTTCCTAGCTTTGTTTACATATGAGTACAACACTCAACAAGTTTCACCATAAAAGGAGCTATAATCTATTTACTAAAAATACCACAAGAAACTCCTATTTAAGCAAGAAATATTTATAACTTCACAATCAGACCTCCAAAAATCATGGTAAATTTATCAGAGCCTATTCATGTCATAAGTGACAACACCCTAAATTTGCATGGCCACCAGATCAACAGATCTCAAGATATAATTACCTCCTATATAATCAAGATTAAATCATATCTATTTATTTCTGCAAAAACATGGCATGTTTCATATTTTTAATAAAAACTAGATTAACATAAGAACCTAGAAAAATTGAAACCACATCATTTGGATCTGTAAAACTCAAGATATGAATTTTACAAAAACAGCAAAGGATCTATTAAACAGTGAACCAGAGGTGTGAGAGTGAGTGACTGACAGGTGGGATCCGCTGACACACGGGACCCATGTGACAGAGAGACAAAGACAGGGGAGACGCTCGTCGCCGGCGAACTCGATGACGGCGAGGTCTCCGGGGAAACCAAGGGCACCAACGTGACCCTCTCACCAAGGCGGACTTGCCGAGGTGCGAAACCCTAACACTACCGAGCTCTAGTGGGCTCGCCGGCGCGAATGGCGGCTCGGCGGCGCTGCGGGCGATACGCCGGCGTGCACAGCCGATGCCGTCCCTGTTGAGGTTCACGCCGAGCATCAGTGAGTCGAGGGGAAGCTCTAGGAACAAGAATGGAGAGAAATGGTGGAGCGGAGAGGCCTGGCCACGTCGCCGGTGAGCTCGGGCGGAACTACGGCGAGGAAGAACGGCTCGAAGCTCGGCAATGCCGCCTTACCCGTGCTCGACAGCCTAGGAGGTGACGCCGAGGTAGAGGAAGCTTGAGCAAAGCTTTTGGCGGGCTGGCTTGGCCGGAGATGGCGAGGAGAGCTCAGGCGAGGCTGCTGTTTCGCGGCGGAGCTCGCCGAGGCAAAATGGAGAAGGGAGAGAGCGTTGTGGAGGCGAAATGAGAACGGTCGAGGCTCGGGGTGGCGTTGTGGCGTCCAAGTCAAGGCGTCAGGGCTGACAGGTAGGGTCGCCATCGACGTACGGCTGCCATAGGTCGTCCACGCGTCGGTCGGCCGGCGACTGACGAAACTGAATCGAGCGATTCAGTCGTCGTCGACCGTGTCTAAAACTTGATCTTCAACAACGTTTTACTCTCAACTCACTCGATGGTTTTGGCTCAAATTTGATCCTTTGGATAGAGCTACACGAGGTCTACAGGTTTGCTTAAAAGATCAAAGTCTAAATCAGCCTGGATTTCAAACCACAAGGCTCCCAAGAACCCTATGTCGAATCTGCCGAATCCCACACTTAGCCAAATTCGGCTAAGTGTGGAAACAGCAATGATTTTTGGCTTGTGGGCCAAATTTGGATGTGTTCCAAGCTTTTTCATAGAAAGTCACCAACATAGCTTTTGTAGCTTATGAAATTTACTACAACTTTGGTTTAGGTGTCATTTACATGCAAGGTCTCTAACATCAGTTTCATAAAACATCTTTGAAAAAAGGTCTAGGGGGTCCAACTAGGTCAACCTAGGGCTAATCATGAGTTAGGGGTATTTTTGGACAAAACCCCCAACACAAACTTTGTTCAAAATGTTATTCTAAACATGATTAATGTATAATGGAAGACAAAGTACACTTGTATGAATTGGTCACCCATTACAATCAACCATAGCAAGTTATATAGCAATTCAATCACATAGTGTAGGTAGCAAATGGCATATGATCATGGTATGATGCTCATGAGTGATCATGATGATGCTTATGTTGATGCAATGCTCGTGGTTAATATGCAAGCTAACACTAGGAGTGTTACAAAGTTGATGGCCATTTTTTCCGAGGAAGAGGAGAGATCGAAAACTTGGAAGATTGGTGGAGGAGGCCCTTGCTGGAGTTCTTGGAGTTCTCAAGCAATGCCGCCGCCAGGAAGGTGGATTTGGGGCTGTCGAATGACAAGATGGAGAAAGAGTACCAGAGAAGGAAGTATTTATAGGACAAAATGGGCAAGGGCAAATCTGACTTATCTCTTTGCCGCATCCGTGAAATACGAGGGTGTTCAGGTCGATACGGTAACTGTTCGCACGATAATCAAGGGATTGTGCAGGTGATTTGACAGCAAATGGTCATAATTTGGAAGATATTTTACTGTACAAGAAATCCTGGTCGGTTCATCGGCAGTTTTCTCTAACGGTCATATTGCCGATGAACGCATAAGTGGGAGGTTCGGTTCAGGAGGTTGAGAAATTCGAGGAATCTGTAGGAGAATCGGGCCAAGGTTGTTCAGATTTGGCGGCTGATTGCCAAATTGGGAGAAGTAATTATGGAAAGGCGTCATTACTGCAGAGAATTTCGGAGCATTAATGATTTTATACTCTGAAATTGGTGGGCATGTGTTGACACCGTTTTTTTGGACACGTATCTTTTAATACGCACCTGGAGTTAATGGGATGCAGATCGGCAGATGGAGCAGTGGTGACTAGTCTACAGGGGAGTTGCCGATGAAAGTGGTTGCCGATGAGGAAGCAACCGAATATGACCAAGTCCAAAAGTGGTGATGTATTCGTACCGATGATCAGTGCCGGTGTTTACCGATGGCTATAACAGGTAGTCTGCCGATGGTTCTGCAGAAAGGCACGGGGGTTGCCGATTGATTCGTGGCAGTGTCCCGATCGATTACCGGGGGTAGTTTATTGTTTTCCTTAGTTATTAGGATTCGTTTTGTATGCGAGTTCCGTTTAATTTAGAATTCGAGTCCTAGTTGTGTCTGGTTGTAGCTCTTTGGACAGAGTATAAATGTAGACCCTAGGGCAATGTAATGAGACATCTATCAATCAATCAAACACAAGTTTTTACTCATATTCCAGTATCTACTTTTTCGACGACTTCGTCATATTTTCTTTTTACTACGAGTTCTTAGGAATTCATCGAGTCAATCTTGGCGAGTTCTCAAGTTCCGCGTGAGCACCTCTTGGCTGTGACATCCAGGCGTATCGCTGTTGTCGGGACCAAAGTGTTCGAGTTACTACCTTCGTCAATTGTAAGGTCAAATCGGGTGGCACGCCTTAACATTTGAATCGGGTATTAGCCCTTTGTGTTTGCAGATCAGCTTTTTGATCAACACATTCACTGCAAGATCCAGGATGATTGGGTAGAGACGTTGTATAATCCCACGGTAGGAGCAAACATAGTCTCCTCAGGCTTTGCACTCGCCCATCTTTTTGATAACACTTCAGCTCCTACCAAGTTGTCTTTTAGAGATGGACCACGGTCCATTAAAAAGGGACAAGGAGTGGTTTACAACATGAACATTGTTGATATTTGTTAACGCCATCAGGAAATGATCCACAAGCGCACGGATATCGGTGAGCACTTCACCCACGAGGTTATCTAGAGTATCGTATTTATATTTTTACCACTGGGAGAAAGCGTGCATCTGACTAACTAAATCTATTGCTACTACCCTTTAGGCTACAAACAATGTGATTCGATGTGAGCGATGTATAGATAAGACTACAACCGTACTCTCATTCTAACCTTGGTAAGGATGATCTACTGTTCTATTGGAGAGGCTCACGGAATCTAGACACCACAAAGGATGTTCGACCCGCACCCATAAACCCTATTGATCCTGCTAACGGGATGTGGGCTACAAAGGTAACTCGGAAATGTCATGTTCCTCACTACTACCACGGTCCGGCTAGACTGGGGACATCTATGAGAACCCTGGCCCAAACACCACGTTTACGCTAGCAATAATTACTGTAAACTCAACCAGAAGAGATTAAAGTAAACTCATAAACCAAACAACAATAATAACAAAGAACTTACTAGAATTTAGAATTCGAAATACTGAAGAATCCTAGGAGCAAGCCTCGGGTTAGGAGACTTTATCCCGCAGGTACAACCTCAGAGTAGACACGGACAGGCCAGGCTTCCTCCGATCTACACCTCCACTCTATCTCTCTCAATCTAGAAGAACTTAGAAGAACTAATTCTACTCTCACATTGGATACTAAGCCCTATGAGGTTGGATCCCTAGAGGGACCTCTCTCTCTGAATCCTCTCTGAAAATATGCTAATGAATAATGGGATTGCTCTCCTCCAGGGGCCAGGGAGCCTGCTTATATAGTCCCCTCAAGTGAACGTGGGCCGTCGGATCAAACCGACATTGATTGAATGTTTCTCCTTGATCCTTTAGGTCGGTGGAGCATAATCCGCAAGATTGAACGTGATTGGTGAAAATACATGGGCGGGTGCCCAAGGGGGGAGGGTGGGCGCCCTGCCCCGGGCCCGCTCGGCCTCCCGTTCGTTCCCGTGGCTTCTGGAGTCTTCTAGATGATAGAAAATTGCGCGGCATGTTAATATCTCTATGTAAACCCGACATGTGGGCCTTTTCTCCATATTTCCTAATAACCCCCTGCAGAAATAAACAAACACCAAAACTCGTGGAATTCTGTCAGATAAAACCCTAAGTCTGGGTGTTGGTTGCATTTGGATCCTTTTCTTTATTTATTTGAAGATTGTATTTGGTACTTAAGGACCGTCAACAAACTCCCCCAAGCTTACCTCTTGCTCGTCCATGAGCAAGGATGGACTCAAGAGTTTCTGCAGTGGTTTCATGCCTTAAAAGTACACATGCGTTCAAGAAAGATCTCATCTCTGAGTTAGAGTAAACTGTTAAAATTTAAAACTTACTCATTTTACTTTTTACCATGGGGCTTGCAACCGTCACTCGTGTCTTGAGCAATTAAAAGATAGAACAGTCTAGTCAAGCGCCATGTCTCTTGTTCTCTGATCAGCTATAGCTCTGGAGTTTTTGCAGATTTTCAAATAAAACTCAGAGATTACTTGTATGACTCTCTCAAATCTCTCTTTTGTGGTATTTCTAGATCCTTTCCAAGGTAGTAATGGTATATGCCTTTTCTCAAAGTATGTGGTATTTTTGGTATGAGGCATAGCAATATTGCCTTCTCTCTCACCCTACTCTAATAAGGTTTTGATATCTAGAGCTCATAGGTGGGAGACAAATAATACATACTTACAAGACATTTATTTCATAGTCAAACCATGGATCCAGAAGAACAAGTCAATAAATCAAATCAAGATGTGCATGTGTGGCGAGTGGATGGTGTATGGTGATGATGGTGATAACAATGGTGAAAGTCTAATTCTACTTTTGCTCTTTTAAGGGGATACATACCTTTCTTGCACTTTGAAGCTTTTTGAGGAGAATGAGATGCTCTATATTTTCTTTTTCTTTCCTCTCAGGTGGGTATCTTGTACCCCTAATTCTACTATCGGACACTTGTCCATTTTTACCTCTCGTCTCACTTTTTCTATTCTTTCGAGGTTTCGGGCACTTGCCCCTTTTTATTTCCTCGTATTTTTTTCTTTTCTTTTTTTTTCAGAGCACTCACCCTCCTAGAATAATGTAGCAAGTGGTAGTAACCAAGATAACTCGAGCATTTATTTCACAGGGAAAAACAAAAATAGGAGAATGTTTTTGGCTAGTCTCTTCCGGATTAGGAGTAGAATACTTTTAGGTGAATCTAGAGATGGAATTGAGTGGATGTATGTTGATGCGTACTTTCGGAGTAGAAGCAGCATGTGTGAGTGAACATGCAAGTGAATCTTGATTTTAACCGCATGACAAGCTCCAAAGGGTCTACACAGCTTGACGACACTCAATGCTCATAAGCAATAAAAAGTAAATGTATGGTTCATAGTCTAGCAAGCATGTATATATGGCTGTGGTAGGAATATAAACTCTCATCATACAGGAACTCATCATGTGTTATTTTAAAGATTTCAAAGATAAAATTCTCGAGAATTCTAGTATCTCTAGGAACAGATAAACAACAGCTCAACCTTCCCATATCATATCCGTTAACAACTTAGACTTCAGATCAAGTACTCTTCCCGCAAGTTTAGGTTTAGAGCAGGTTTAAATTATAACAGTTATGCCTAAACTTGAGAGAGAGCTCAAACTTGAAATCTAGGTACATGGTAGAGCAACTATTTATCATATCCATGTAAGAGCTTATCATTTAAGTTCAGTTTGGCCTAGACACTTTATTTATTTATTTAGCAAACTAAGAAAAGATATATATAAGCACAAAATTTTTATTTGGGTTTTCATGATTATGCATCTTTTTATTATTTGAGTACGCGAGTAGAAACACTTAGCTGGATAAATGGGGGTGCTCTCCCCCAAGCTGGATTTCGATGTAATTTCTTCTGATGTAGCTAGCAGGTGACGGAGGTGTATTTGAATGTCGGTAGCACCCTGACAGCGATTACTATGTCCTCCGCCGGCTAGTCTTCTTTGATCCTTGAATTTTGTGGAGCTCAAATAGACAACAAATCATTGTGGAACTGGTTAAGTGTTAGCATAAATTCTCTTAGTCTTTATCATATTGAGATTCCTCCTAATAAATTTTATTTATTTAGCAGGATCATGCACTTTATATTTTTATTGTAAGACAAAAACATATTTATTTTATGCCACCACAGTCAATATAACTATGGATTTTAAACCACAAGTCTACTCACATGGGGCTTTAGATTTTATGATGCAGTGCAACGAACAAATATTTTTGTTTTCTTTTCTAGTGGTAATGTGGAAAAGTAAATATGCTAATGCAAGTGATGGAATAAAAAGGAAAAGGAATGCAAAAAAGATAAATATGGATAAATATCGATTTTACCTTCTGGCAAGGATCCAATGTTTTAACTCTTCTGGACAAGACTTCTCACCGTGTACATCCTTTAGGTGCATCATTTGATTAGGTGTGGGCCTTGACATCTGCACCTCTTGATACGGTGTCACCCATATTCTTCGTTTGTCCTGCAGTTCGGGGTGCGGCATTGGCAGCATCTTGCTCAGTGTGTTTGTGCTCGTAGATCCAAGTCCTTCACTTGGTAGAGTCTGGGAGTTGAAAAATCCTCCATGTTTCTCAAATTGTGTCCTGCTCATAGAGACAAGGCAGAGATCAAGTGCATGGGTCCTGTTGGTGGAAAACACCAACAGAACCAAAAGTATATTTATTCTTCTCTATCCTTAAGCATAGGGAGCAAGACAAAGTTGATGGGTGATAAGTTCATGAGTGTAGCATTTAAAACATTTGTCAGATCAGATCGCTTGACCTAATGGAAAGATAATCTATCTATATTTACGGTTTTTTATATCTTCCAAATATTGAATGTGCAACATTTTAGCTTATATGATTAGGAGTGTGGGATCACGAAGGTAGTAGTAAGAACAAAGATTAAAGGACTAAACATGTTGAATTAATTGGGTTGGTTAATTTATGTTTGTCTCTTTATTCTTGTGAACGCCAGAACCAAGGAGAAGCTTATAAAAGTGATAGTCACATATCTTAAGATGTTACCTTAATTGAAGAGTGATGGTACAGTATCACCTTGTGGAAGCTTTCCTTTCTTAGTGGTGGTGCACCGTGTTTGTGGCACTCTTTGTCTCGTTCCATGGATCATCTCTCTATGATGAATGAGCTATGTCTTCCTTATGCAAATCGTTACACTTCATGTGTCTCCTTTGTCTCCAATGTGAGTTTGTATCTCAGGACTTCCCAGGTTGATATTGAAAGTTTTCCTGCTGGGGTTAGTCCGACAAAATATACCAATGTCTAATCAAGCAGTTTTTAGTTCAATAACCGAACTAGACTCCATGTCTAATCAGATTAAGGAATGTTGTTTAACCTAAGCACCATGCTTAATTTAATAGCCAATAGAAGTATGTGCAGTACTTCCAAACTAACACTTACTAGGATAAACAAAGGTAGCGTGATGGCTTTTATAGAGATCTACTCAAGTGGAGATGAAGTAGTGTGATTAGTATTTAACAAATTGAGCATATCTCAAAGGTTAGGACAACCAACATAGCAACATGGCAAAGGATGTTCTTATGTAAGGTATTTCCACCAAGCTTGAATTTTGCAAAATTCAAGATTGGATGAATTTAATTCAATGTTGCATGATGATTGGTTGGGCATACCTTGCGCTTGTCATTCCTCGGATCTTCTTGCTCCAATTCTAGAAAGGTTAGTGACTCGAATACCCGAAGGAATATTTCTACAATTATCTTTATATGCTCAATACACAAGGCAATGTTGCAAATAATTAAAAGTTCATGTTACGATCTGATAAGTGCTTGTTTTAGGACACTAAGCTTGTCCTTGGGAAACCATCAAATTATGTTGGTGAAGTGGTTTCCCCTCCAACACCAACCTAAGCATGCCTATATCAAGATCGACTCTACGATATCTGCAATATTTATTATAGACATATGCATTGATAACCACCCCTTTAAAGTTTTTTATAAATAGAAAGGAAGAGGGATTGGAGATCTCAAATGTGGTAAGGTTGGAGAGACCAATTGATTGGGGAGATTTTTTATATGAGCAAGGACTTGGTGAGGTATTTACGAAATAACTTCCATGCTCACTGTTGTTTCTCTCATTCTGAAACTCCAAGGGTGATTCTTCATAAATGCTTAAAATTCCTCTAGGATTGTCTCTCAAGTTTGTTTTATCCATCCATTCAATGGTGATAGCACATGGATTTTTAATGCCCTCTAGGCATTGATGTTGCTCTACTCGATCCTCCTTGTGGTCTTGGTGACTCTTCTGCATGGGATGTCTAGAGAGATTCATAGGATCATCGGGAGGTTCAAGAGGAAGAGCATAGTAGAAATTATTAGGCTCAAGGATGGGTTTAAAAATAGGTTCAAATGAGTCATCAAAAGTGGGCGTAGAAGGGGAGAAGATGAGATTTTCTTCTAAATGGCTTCGCTCTCCTTCTAGTGCATCACTTAAGATGCCATCCTTGAGTCTTTCTAGATGTCCATCAAAGGGATTGGATTTGAGATGCTTTCTAAGAGATCCCTTCTTAGGAAGGTTCAGACCATATGCACTCAAAAGTCTCTTATGAAGCAGGAAGTTTAAGCTCATCCCAAAATGAATTTCCAAAGGTAAAATTTCTTCTTCTCTTAGATGATTTTGGAGCACTACTAGTTTGGGTTGGATAGCCGAATCATGGGATTGAAATGTTTGGAAATCGGCTATTGAAACTTCCTTTCCTCGTCTAGGAGATGATTCCTTCTCTATCTCTAGGATTTTTTTTATGAAGACTAGTGCAAGAAGGATGTCCACAAATGAAGACATACCTTGCTTTACAAACAGATAAAGAAAGAAAAACTCTACCAAAAGTTATATGATCAAGACCAATGTGAAAATATCGAGGAAAAACATGGTCTTGTAGGGCTAGGTCTAAACTAGAAATTATAGAAAGATTAAAAGATTCCCTAGGTGTAGCTAAATGTTCATTATCTTCTTGATTAAAAGATAGGACCTCGGCTATAGAAAAGGGTTGGTTTTGACCTATTGCAATCAACTCCGGACACAGATCATAATTAGGGGCAAAGAAAGGACTCGTTGACTCCCATGGTCTATGGCTGGTCTTCAAAGGTGCAAAAAATTCAATAATAGGTGTGGAATTTGAGTTATCTAAAAGGATGGAAAAATAAAAAGATAAAAGAATAAAAGTATAAAAGTATAATACAAGATAATAGTAAGACTAAAAGTTATCTCAGTAAACCATCTTTCTCCCTGACAACGGCGCCAGAAATGCTTGTTGATATTTGTTAATGCCATCAGGAAATGATCCTCAAGTGCACGGATATCGGTGAGCACTTCACCCAGGAGGTTATCCAGAGTATCGTATTTATATTTTTACCACTCGGAGAAAGCGTGCATCTGACTAACTAAATCTATTGCTACTACCCTTTAGGCTACAAACAATGTGATTCGATGTGAGCGATGTATAGAGAAGACTACAACCGTACTCTCGTTCTAACCTTGGTAAGGATGATCTACGGTTCTATTGGGGAGGCTCACGGAATCTAGACACCACAAAGGATGTTTGACCCACACCTATAAACCCTATCAATCCTGCTAACGGGATATGAGCTACAAAGGTAACTCGGAAATGTCACGTTCCTCACTACTACCACGGTCCGGCTAGACAGGGGATATCTATGAGTACCCTAGCCCAAACACCACATTTACGCTAGCAATGATTACTCTAAACCCAACCGGAAGAGATTAAAGTAGACTCATAAACCAAAGAACAATAAGAACAAAGAACTTACTAGAATTTAGAAGTCGAAATACTAAAGAATCCTAGGAGCAAGCCTCGGGTTAGGAGACTTGATCCTATAGGTACAACCTCGGAGTAGACACCGACAGTCCAGGCTTCCTCCGATCTATACCTCCACTCTATCTCTCTCAATCTAGAAGAACTTAGAAGGACTAATTCTACTCTCACAATGGATGCTAAGCCCTATGAGGTTGGATCCCTAGAGGGACCTCTCTCTCTGAATCCTTTCTAGAAAATATGCTAATGAATAATGGGATTGCTCTCCTCCAGGGGCCAGGGGGCCTGCTTATATAGTCCTCTCAAGTGAACGTGGGCCGTCGGATCAAACCAACATTGATTGAATGGTTCTCCTTGATCCTTTAGTTCGGTGGAGCATAATCCGCAAGATTGAACGTGATTGGTGGAAATACCTCGGCGGGCGCCCAAGGGGGGAGGGCGGGCGCCCTCCCCCGGGCCTGCTCGGCCTCCTGTTCGTTCCCGAGGCTTCTAGAGTCTTCTAGCTGATAGAAAATTGCACGGCACGTTAATATCTCTATGTAAACCTGACATGTGGGCCTTTCCTCCATATTTCCTGATAAACCCCTGCAGAAATAGACAAACACCAAAACTCATGGAATTCTGTCAGATAATACCCTAAGTCTGGGTGTTGGTTGCATTTGGATCCTTTTCTTTATTTATTTGATGATTGTATTTGGTACTTAAGGACCGTGAACAAACATTCAGCACAAAGATGTCGTCTTGACTCTAGATTTTCATATCTTTGATGACATAGGCTTCGATGTGCTGATCGGGGACCCCCTGGAGACATTCTTTTACGATGCTCCAACTTAGGGGAATTAGATGTAAAGATAGGGAGGAATAAATTTTTGATCCCATTCTCTCGAGCTTATTCTATGCCCGAGGAGGTTATGTCGGTAATGCCATTCAAAACACCTGAGATGTCCTTAGAAAATGGCTCTAACTTCTTTATAGAAGAAGAGGACGACACAGGAGAAATCCTCGAACTTCCTAAGGAGGAAGTGCCGACTCCACCTCCAGTTGAGCTAAAAACCCTACCCGTAGGATTAAGATATGCTTTTCTTCACGGTGACGAAAACACGCCCGTCATCATTAGCGATAAGCATTCTGATGACGAAACCTCTCGACTCATCATCATTTTAGAAAAGCGTAGGTCGGTCTTTGGGTATTCCTCACAAGACCTCAAGGGGGTTAGCCCAACATTCTGTACCCATCGTATACCTGTTGACCCTACAAGCACGGCCACACATGAACCACAGCCCAGGCTCAATAATGCGATGAGGGAAGTCCTTAAACTTTTTCACGCCGAGATTATTTATCCCATACCACATAGCGACTGGGTTAGTCCCGTCCAAGTGGTTCCAAAAAAAGGAGGAATGACGGCAGTTAAGAACGCTAAGAACGAGCTTATCCCTCAGCGTACCGTCACGGGATGGAGAATGTGTATTGATAATAGAAAACTTAACTCGGCAACGAAAAAGGATCATTTCCCATTGCCCTTCATCGATGAGATGTTGGAACGATTGGCGAAACACTCATATTTCTGTTTCCTTGATGGGTATTTTGGTTATCACCAAATTCCCATCCATCCCGATGATCAAAGCAAAACCACATTCACATGCCCATATGGAACGTATGCATATAGAAGAATGTCGTTCGGGTTGTGCAATGCACCCGCCTCATTCCAAAGATGCATGATGTCCATTTTCTCGGAAATGATTGAGGAGATCATGGAAGTTTTCATGGACGAATTTTCGGTCTATGGAAAAACTTTTGATCATTGCCTTGAAAATTTGGACCAAGTTTTGCAAAGATGCCAAGAGAAGGACCTGGGACTTAATTGGGAAAAATGCCACTTTATGGTCCGAGAAGGCATTGTTTTGGGACACTTAGTGTCTGAATGGGGAATTGAGGTAGATAAAGCAAAAATAGAAGTCATAGAACAACTACCTCCCCCTGTGAATGTCAACGGAATTCACAGCTTCCTAGGCTATGCTGGGTTTTATAGACGATTTATCAAAGATTTTTCACAAATCACCCGGGCGCTGACAGCCCTTTTAGCATAAGACGTTTCCTTTGAGTTCACAGATGAGTGCTTAAGAGCTTTCAAAACCATAAAGAAGGCACTCATCTCAACGCCCATTATCCAACCTCTGGATTGGTCGCTACCCTTTGAGATCATGCGTGATGCCAGCGATTATGCTGTAGGGGTGGTCCTCGGCTAAACCTAGGACAAAAAGCATCACACGATCGCTTACACTAGCAAGACTTTGACAGGACCTCAGCTTAACTACGCCACTACTAAAAAAGAGTTCCTCGCTATAGTCTTTGCTATCGATAAATTTAGAACCTATTTGGTGGGAGCAAAGATAATTGTTCATACGGATCATGCTGCTCTCAAATATTTGCTCACCAAAAAGGATGCTAAACCTCGTCTACTCCGATGGATCTTGTTGTTACAAGAGTTTGATATTCAGATAAAAGATAAGAAAGGAGTAGAAAATACTGTTGCAAATCATCTTTCGCGTATGCAATTCACTAACATGCAGGAACAGGAGATTAACGACTTCCTACACGACGACATGATCCTGATGATCAACGACACGAACCCTTGGTATGCAAATATTGTTAACTTTATGGTTTCAGGGTACGTAGCCACAGGCGAATCAAAGAAGAAGCTTGAATATGAAAGTCGACGCCACCTGTGGGATGACCCCTACATATACCAGGACTGTGCTGACGGACTGCTACGAAGATGTGTGCCCACCTCAGAGGGTGCACAAATCATCGAGAAGTGTCACGCCTGACCATACGGAGGTCACTATGGAGTATTTCGCACACAGTCCAAAATCTGGACGTGCGGCTTCTACTGGCCTACAATGTATCAAGACACGAAGAAGTTCATCCACAGATGCCGTCAGTCCCTGCTACAAGGCAACATCAGTGCATGCAATGCCATGCCACTTCACTTCAATCTCCAAGTCGAAATTTTTGATGTCTAGGGAATTGACTTTATGGGGCCATTCAAGAAATATGGCGACTGCGAGCACATCCTTGTAGCAGTTGACTACATATCAAAATGGGTAGAAGCATTACCGTGTCGAGCAGCAGATGCCAAGCATGCAAGAAAGATGTTTCATGAGATCATCTTTCCTTGTTTTGGGACACCAAGAATGGTGATAAGTGACGGAGGGTCGCACTTCATTGATAAAGCCTTCAGAACATTTTTGCGAGATTTGGTCACCCGTCACAATGTTGCTACTCCTTATCATCCCCAAACCAGCGGGCAGGCCGAAACTTCCAATAAGCAGATCAAGATCATACTCCAGAAAATGGTGAATGAAATGGGAACGGGCTAGAAAGATAAGCTCCCTGATGCACTCTGTACATACAGGACAGCTTACAAAACTACCATCGGTATGTCACCTTATCAGTTGGTCTATGGCAAAAGCTATCATTTGCCTGTTGAGCTTGAACATAGAGCTCGCTGGGCAATCAAGACTTGGAATATCGACATCAAGGCCGCTCGAAGAAACAGGCAAAGACAAGTCGCAGAATTAGAAGAATGGCGAGAAAAAGCCTATAATAGTGCCAAGGTCTACAAAGAAAGAACAAAAAGATGTCACGATAAAAATATCTTACATAAAGAATTCAAGATCAGCGACAAAGTCCTGCTCTTCAACTCGAGAGTCAAATTGTTCGGGAAAGGAAAGCTCAGGAGCAAATGGGACGGACCTTACACAATTATTGAGGTGGCGCCGCACAGAACTGTCACAATAAAGGACGACGGTGACAACATCCATAAGGTAAATGGCCAACGTCTCAAGGTATTTCTCGAACCTGAACCCCATTCCTTTGATGAAATAAATTTAGTTTCTTTTAAATAATACACCAAAGGAATGTGTTAAAAAATAATATAATTGTTGTTGTATTTATTTTACTTTAAATAAAGCCTCTTGATTTATGCATTTATGTTTTACCCAAAATGCCCCTATGATATTGTATATCTTGTTTAAAATCTGTTTTGATCATAGCATCTTCTCATCATAAATGCATGATAGTGCAATCTCTTAAGTTTTAGAAAGTTTTATTCAAAATTCAAAAAATTATTCTCGTTACCATCCCGCCAATACACTGCGAATCAACATTGATCGTAAGTGGGATCACGATTAGGGAAACAAATAATGTGAGCTAAAAAACGGAGGCCGACTGGTGCCCTGGGGGTTTGGGTGCACCTGGGTGCGGCCGCACCCTTGGCCCAGCCAATCAGCTCCAATCTTTTTCGTACCTCCCTCTGATCCCTCCAGTATCGTGTTAATGCCTACGATCAAGTCTGATTCCTTATTTAGGTGCGTGGAAGAACCTACATAAGCAGCCCCTAGGCCTCTCAATTCTTCGCACCAAACCTTTCTCTTCTCCCTCTCACCAATTGTGCTAAGCTCTCCCAAGATCCAAGGCAAGAATGTCTAGCTACGCCCTCTCCCTGATCCAAGCCCCTGGCTCCTTCGCAAACCTAGACATTGTCCCCTTTAGAGAGAGTTCCTTTGTGGAGGAAGAAGGACGGGCGGCAGTCGAGGCACCACTAGCCTTTCTCCCACCAAGCCAGGACTTTAGCCCAAGCCTGAAGTCGACTGCTCGCTCCCGCATCATCAAGGATGGCGCCCAAAAGAAGAAGCCCACTACTGTTTGTCCAACCACCAGCGCACTAGGACCGAAGAAGAAGACTCTTGGTGGTGGTGGACTTAGCAAGTGAGCTACTGTCATACCTTCGTCTTTCGAAGAGCCGTCTCTGTCGTCTCCCGTTTATGATAATCGCTCATATATAATTAGAGGGATACGCAAACCCGACGGAGGGTATGCGAAGGGACTTTTCCATAAGGACGAAGCTTCGGCTAGCAAAGCCATGCCCTCAACAGAAACCTTAGGCGCTAAACGCAAGTTTGTTAGGACTCCCATCAGGGGACAGCCTAAAGGTTTCTTCAGCGATAGTGAGGATGAGCAGCCGCCCAAAGGGCCAACCATCACCTAACTCCGTGCAGGCAAAAGGAGCACCCACGCTAGTGTAGAGAGAGCTCATGATCGGATAGACAAGGCTCATCTTAGCGTCAAAGGACTTAAGGACGAATTAGATGAGATGCGCCGCAGCTATGGCGATCAGCTGCACAGGATCGCTAAGGCAGCAGGGGTCGAGCATGTTCCTAAAAGTTTCTAAGAACCCCCTGCAAATAAAATAGGCACGCTTTCCCTTTTCTCAACCATTTTCCCTTTTGATGTAATTGTGCCTATTTAAGTTATCAATGAAAATATCTTTTCTTTTGAGCACTTGTTTTCTAGAATGTATATATTTTTCTGTGACTAATCAAAGATAGGAAAGAAAACAAGTGTGGGGAGAAGCACATCATCATGAAAACTCGGTTTGTATAAACGCTCCCCTCTTTTAAATATAAAAAAGTTTTATAAATAAAAGTTTAAAATATTGTACCTTCATTCTCCATCAACTTGTCTCCTTTGTTCAATATTTTTTGCATCCCTTTTAGTTCTCGCTAAAATTCTTGTGAATTTATGAACACTTTGTTAGGGACCCTATTTTAACTAAGTAATTGACGGATGTAATATAGTAGGATGACATGATGCTTCCTAGTATTTGCAAAGTACTTGAGTTTTTATTTTACAAAGTTAAAAATTCATATAGCAAATTCCTTGAATGATTAAGCTTTTACCTACCAATGGCCAAATATATCTCTTTATGATGAACCTTCTACATATGTTGCTTACTCTGTGTTGAGTTTGGTCAAATTTTTGGACCGCTGTCGAGAGATGTTTCATGCCTCCAAGATCAGAATTCACTTGCACCCACCAAATAAAGACAACTCTCACACTGAGAAGTTGCGCACAACATGTTTTTTTCCATCCACCCAAAAATACGCCAACTCTTACACTGAGAGTTGTGCCCATATATCCACCAAATAAAAATGCCAATATCTCACCCTGAGAATTGCGCATCTAGTTACATTCCTTGCATTCGTTACTATGAGGCTCCCTTCCACTTGTTCTTTCGTCAGCAACAAAGGAATGGCCTATTCGAAAAAAATGTATATATATATATATATGAGAAAAGCCAAAAGGCAAACGGGGAAAATCCATACCCATTAAAAAAAGATTTATAGCCCATTTCCTTCTCAGTTCCTCATATCATTCAAATAAAAGAGAGTCATGTTGCAAGGAGTGACCCAGAATATTTAGAATTAGGACTTCCACCAAAAATTCCACACACATGCACATTCTGATCTAAGGGTATGGCGCACTCCCTCTAGTATGGTCCTGGATTTGACTCGATAATATATGCAGGGTAAGTATGATTCCACTATTACCATACCTACCCAAAACTCCAGATAAGCCTTTAGAGGTAGGATGATCAAAGAGAAGGCATCAAATCCTTTTGCCTTGGTGAGGAACCACTTACAAAATTTGAGCGATTTGAGAAGAGTCATTCAAGGAACATACGCTATCTTTCTTTTCAAAAATTTGCAAAACCCCAAGTTTCTGTGTAGGGACTGTGTAAGTAGATTTGAATTCAAGTTGTTCCATCTTTCAATGACCCAAGATGATTTGGTAAGATACTTTGAAGTTCATAAATCCGGGTGAAGCTTGATATAACTTGTATGCAGATTTCTTTGACAAGGATGATGAACCCTTTTGGTCCATAGCACTTTACTCGAGGACGAGCAAAGGACCAAGTGTGGGGGAGTTTGTTGGCACTTCTTATCTTATAATTATAAACATAATTTTTATAAATAAAATAAATAGATGATAGTACTTTTATCTATCCTTTCCACAAGCTTTGTTGTAAATATCAATTTCAGGTATGACACGTGGAAAGGCGCAAAAGACACGAGAAAGCGCACTTCATGAAAGCATTTTCAGAAAACATGCAAATAAAGATTAAATGGAAAAGCCCACCAAAACACCGAACTGGATCCATCCGTAACCACGGAAAGGATCAGGGCCTAGAGATGAACCGACCACGCGAAGGCGGTGGCTAGGGGGGCCACCAGTGGTGCGGCCGCACCCTGGTGTGGGCGCACCCCCCGTGGCGGCAACTCGGTCCCACCTTTTTCAGGCGGTTGCATGGCGGCATGCATAGGACGGTTTCACCTACCACCAAATTTAGATCACCCCGAACCATCTTATGGAGCTATAAATTGAGACCCCCACTCCTCCATTTAAATATATCAAGATACAAGAAAATAGAAGGAGTGGTGCTTTATTTTTCCATTAGTTTAGCTCCAGCTATTCTAGACTTAGGCTAGATAGAGAGGCAAGAGTTGAAGTGTAGAAGCGAGGTCGAAGCAAGTTCTACTCTAGGGTGGACGAAGTGCCGGACCTGTCGGCTCTCGCTCCTTCTTGAACCTCTACATTCGTTCTTACTACTTGAAGTAAGAGGTTTGTGTTACATTTCAGTTTTGATTCATTAAGTGAATTACTTTCATAAAGCTATTTGCTTGTGGGATCGTCACTTGTTCTTAGAACGAGTGCTCTAGTAAGAGGACTCCTGATAAAGCCGGATAATCCTGCGCATCGCTAGAGCAGTAGTCACCTTCGTAGGCGTGGTGTCTAAGTTGTGGGCTACCTTCATGTGTGGTACGGCTTTCGGAAAAAGGGGTAGGTGTCAGTGTAGTGACAACATCTGGCATCCGTAGTAATCCCCCACGATCAGTCGTAGCATAGTTGTGATATTGCGATCACTTAGTTACTTAGGACTCTCAGTGGGCCTGAAGCAAGCAAGTAGTTGCATGGTCTTTCCACTTAGTGGTTCATCACTATTGTAACATCCTGGATGTTACGGTTACTAAAAACGGATCATGTCATCATAAGCATTGTAAAGCATAAATGTTAAAGCACATTAGTATGCATCAACTTAAAAATAAGTTTACTTTGATTACTTGAGCTTAGGGAAGTAGAGTGTGCTTGTGTGGTTGCTAAAACCCTAGGGTGGAAGTTTTCCGAAGAGCTAAGGGGGGGGAAAACCCTGATTTCTGGATCCTAGATTTGCCCCTTTTTGTATAATTCAAAAACTAAGCAAAATTTGAGGTTGAGTTCAAAAGCAAAGTTGTAGATCTTGGCAAGATGTACAACTTTGGTGTTTTGAGTTTTTGAAGTTTCAATACAAAATTCAAAATAATTTTGAAAATACAGATTTCCAGAAAGTGTCCCCTTTTCCAACTTAAACCTCCAATTCAAAATCCATTTGGAACTTTGAAAAGTGGTCAACATGAAAGTTGTAAAGCATAAAAAGTTGAGCAACTTTCATGTTGGGAGTTTTTCAAGTTGCTATACAAAATCAAAAGTAATTTTGGAAATTCTGTTTTGCCCCAATTCAAAAATTTGGAATTTCTTTGATTTGAGTTTGATTTTCAAACTGTTTGGCCAAATTCACCCTGTTACACTCAAAATCAGCTCTGGTCACCAAAACATGTTTTGTAGCTTATAAAATTTGGAACAACTTTTGTTTTGGCACAAATTTGACTCCAGTTCAAATTTCGGCTGAATTTCACAAAGTCCAGAAAAGAGGGGATAAGGGTTGCTACAGTGACCCGATAGGGATCACCGGCTCCCTGTCCAGCGCGGCCGCCGTGCGCGCAGCACCGCGAGCGCCCGTGCGGGCACGCAGCTGCCTGCTTGCCTGCGTCGCCAGGCGACGTGGACGCCCCAGGCTCGTTCCCTTCTCCCCTTTGAGCACCAGCGTGGACGCCGCCGCGCGTTTCCTCCGTCCTGAGCCAGAGAACCCCGACGAGTTCCCCTCTTCAATTCGCCATAACCACTCCTTCCCGAGCCAAATTGAGCAACCCAGCGTCTTCGTCACCTTCGTGCGGACCCAGTGCACCCCCAAGCTCCCTCTCTAACCCACCCAGTCGCCAGAACTTCTCTGCTCTTCTCCAACTCCGGCCGAGACCGCCGCCGCGGAGCTCTTCCCGTGGCCACGGTGTTCCAGTGAGTATCACACCCCGCTGGCGACTGTTTCAAGTTCCTTCCGTGCCCTGGTTGCTCATGCTCTCGCTCCTTCTCCTTGAATGTGAGCAGGATCGCCGGAACAAGCTTGCCGGAGCCAGAGCTCCCGCCCGACGACACTGCTTCCGTCGCCAGCGGCTTCAGCTGCTTCTCCGAGCCTTGCAGCGTGAGCACCACCCTCCCCAACCCCTATGGAAGCTCGCTCGGCCGTCGGCTTGCACTCTATCGGGCCCTAGCGGCTGGCCGAGGGTCGGCCATGGCGGCTGCCCGCCCTTCTCGTGACCGAGGTGGAAGAAGTAGGGTAGAGCGTGGGTAGGGGGTGTCCACAGGGTCGCGGAGTTGAAGCGAAGCCGATGCGCACGCGCACTCCGGCCGAGACCCTCGCCAACGGCGGCCGGAGCCGTGGCCGAACCGCCGTGCGCGGTGAGGACGCAGCTGACGGGTGGGGTCGCCCCGTCAGCGTCCCGCAGAGAGAGAGGGCCTGACGAGCGGGACCCGCTCGTCAGTGACCGCTCAGAGAGAGAGGGGCAGCGCGCGCAGCGCGGTTGTGGGCCGAGCGCGCATGGGCCGGCCTGCAGGCCGATTTCCCGGCCACTCGCTGCACAGTACTGTTTTTCTTTTTCTTTTTGTGCAGTTTTTGAGTTATGTTTGAAATTGTGTAATAATTCGTGTGCTAATCCAAAAATCGTGGAAATTTTTGTGTAGGCTCTCTGAAGTAAGTAGAACCCAAGAAAAATATTAAGTTCTGTTTTCTGGTAGTTTACATGTCTGTAAAAATTAGCCCTTTTAATCAGCAAATAAAACTTTGATGAATTTTAGTAATTTATTAGGGTGTCCAAAAATCACCAAAAATTGTGGGGAGCCTCTGGATGTTATTCCCTGGCTCCACCCAAAATTTGGTGGCATTTAGATAATGTTTGTTTAAAATATTAATAAACCCTTATTTAGCACTTAAATAATAATTCCAAAATAATTAAATAGTGATTAGTTAGATCCTCATAATTAGGGTTGAGTGATTTTGGATTGTGTGAGAACCTAAGGTCATTAACCCTAATGACCTTTGGCATTTGATTATTGTTTAGCCATAATGCTTAATTACTGTCATTAGTAATTAATTAAGAATTAATTAAGGTGAATAGGTTTAATAATTACTTAATTTAAGATAATTATGAATTAAGTAAAGTCTTAGTTTACAGATGCAACCTCTGGGGTAAAAATATTAAGTTATTAAGCAACTTTATTTGGTGATAATTCTGTATTGCATTAAAAAGGCAAATTGTACTTAATTCGGTCCATCTTGCATAATTGCCATACGCATATCATAAGCATTCATCATTTTGCGTATAGTGTCCGTGACCGAAGGAGCGCCCATTGAACCGAACCCTGAGGTCGGTGCTCCATTCGAGGAAGTCAAATCCGAGACTTGGGAAGTCTCCGAGGGTCCCTCTCTGCCCTGCAACCAAGGCAAGCCCCGGATGCATTAACCCCTCCTTGGATGTTTTAAATCTTTTATCACTTATGAATTGAAAATGCTGCATTAGGTAGTTGAGAATTGGGTTAACCTACTTGCTGCATTTACTACCTTGATATCTGTTACCCTGTCCTTGACACCTGTTTTATTTTAAAACTGCGTAGCGATGCTTAACCCTGCTACTAGATAGGTTTTCAAACAAGAAAGTTTGAAGGGTTGTTGTGGGATACACTTATGATCAATAATGTTTCAATTTGAGACCGGTCGGTGGACTTGCTCTAAGAATGGAGTCTTAAAGTAGTGTCTCCGACTGTGTTGATTAAGGACCGTTCCGTTGATGGCCTGCTGGGTTGAGAATTTATAGTACTAGCCACTTGCCTCCGGTAAGCCCAGTCTTGTGATCCCTCGACGCGAACAGCTACTCGCGCACTGGGAGTGGAAAGATGGCGAGAGTAGTGTGTACCCACCTTACGGATCTGAGATGACCGGCAAACATCTAGATCGGCTGTAGGATGGTGGAGTACTGTGCTCTCGGGTGCCGCGAACCTGGTCAGATTTGGGGAGAGCTTGATTTGGGTTGACATATGCAAGATTTAATTCTACATATGTCGGGTGGTTAGGAACTCCAGCTGGATTGCTAAGCGATTCGAATCGTCGTTGCTCCCCGATTGGGAGACTCAATTCCTTCGACCCTCATCGTAGTTAAATATGCAACTAAGTGATAAAATGAGAAAGGGGAAAATGTCTCATGAGGTTCGGATCCCAATTCCCGGACTCATAGCGACATGAAGCTATGGCCATCGATAAATAATACTTAATGATAGGACTAGGAACTCACGGATTCGTCTGTGGGGAACAACTAGTTAGACTATCCTCGAATTCTTCTGCCTCTGCGAGGGAGGAATTCAGGGTAAAATTTGAAAATAAGGATGCACTACTAGTAAGCTTTTCCGCAAAACACTTTGGCTCCTTGCTCAGCCACCCCTTGTCTACCCTAAGCCTGCATCCCTAAATTCTCCTCTTTTCCCGTCGGATAAGTCTTGTTGAGTACTCCCGTACTCAGGGTTCAATACCCCTGTTGCAGGTGAAGCTCAGGAGCCGACTTGTTTCGGACCCTGTTGTGTGACCGTCGTCGAGGTTGACGACGAAGAAGAGTGAGCGTGACCCATGGGCCGGGTCTGTAAATTTATTCTGTCTATACTAAAGTTTCAGTTGCTCCGCTGGACCAGGCTTGTAATAACACTCTACTATTTGGAAGAACTCCTTTTGTAAATTAAGTTATGTAATACTTCCGCTGTTTCACTCTGAAATATTATTTTGGTCTTGTGTCGTTGAGTTACTGCTTTATCTTCGCAACGAATGATCCTGGTGTTAAGGTGGCCACTTGCTATCCTGTAAGGGCGAGAAGAATCAGTTCTCGTTGATTGACCATTACCAGTGGTCAGGACGAGCCAACTTGGTACGCCACAGGTAGCAGTGGAATGAGCGCCAGCAATGCTCATCGGACTTCTAAAGTGGGAGGACTCCCGGCATCACCGTCAGAGGTCCTTAGGACAATGGCAGGTGCCGGTGGGCCCAAACACTTAGGGGGTTCTGCCACAGCTGGTATCAGAGCATTCGTTGCTAAGATGACTGCTGAAATTTTGAAAAACTTCAAAAATTCGTTTGAAACTAATACTATGAACCTGCCTATTTTGAGTCCAAGTGCTTAGTCCTAACCTACCCCTGTCTATAGGCTTTCTTAGAATTTTTGAAGTGGTATGGTGGAGCAACCTAAAGTATTGCCCTATGTTGTAAAAGTTTAGAGTGGTATCGCTACGAATTGTTAGTAGGAATCGTAAGTTCGTGCATGCATCATAATGTATTAATTGATTAAGTTCCTTCCTCCTTGTTGGGTTGGGCGAATAGAATCAATCCTATTCTTGCTAACCTTTAAGGTCTCTCTTACTAATCTAAACTTACCCTCTGCAGGATGGCTCGTCAGAAGCAGACCCCGCGTAAGCGGACCGGTCCAAAAGGAGTTCCCCGACATCAGCTAGCTCCACGCAGTGATCAAGCCAGTAGTAGCCGTACACCGCCTCAGCAGGAGGTGGACAGGTTGTCCGCCGAGTTGACTGAGGTGATGAGAGAGAGAATGTACAATGTTATGGAGATTGGCAAACTTAAAGCTCAACTGGCCAAAGAAAAACGAGCCACAGAGAACTGTGAAGCTATGTTGTCCCGGATGGTGGAGGAGCGGAATGCAGCCATTGCCCGAGAGGAAGAAGCTAGGAGCATCCATAGGCATGAGCTAACTAGGATGAACGCAAAGTTGGGCAAGGCAAAGTATCTTAAGGATTTGTATGTGAAGATGGCGGCCACGGTCACCGCACAACGGGATGTCGCGTGGCAACGAGAGGACCAGCTCCAGCTGGAGAAACTGGAGCTGGCATATCACTTAGATACAGTCAATGATCTGGCTATGCAATATCGTGATATTGCATTTGATCTGTATCATCAACTCCACCCACCTCCCGGCGAAGGAGAAATGGATACGGATGGCGAGTTGGCAGATGATGGAGAACCCGATCCCGGCTTCAGTGGTGAAGAGGAGTCCGACCCCGATGACCACAACCCAGGGGGTAATCAAGATGATGGCAACGACGACCCGGGCTACAGCTCTGGCCACACCGATTAGTTCGGTGAAACCAAGGGCAACGTCGTTGTAGGGGTCTTAGCTTGCCGTAGTGGGGTTCGGGTTTGTAATATAAGTTTTCTTTCGGTTTGAGAAGTTGAACTTGCTTACTCTTGGTGTGTATCTAACTAATGTTTAAGAAGTGAATGTAAGATATATGCTGTGTTATGAATTCTACGTGGTAACAGGTATCTACGATTCTTGTAACAGATGCCGATGCGTACTCGCGGATCCGATGGAGCTGGGACATCCCAGGGAGGGGATGATATCCCCAACCCTCCACCTGCTCCACCTTCTTTGGCTGACGCCATTGCTGTCCTGCTAAGTGCCACAACTGACAATGCTCGCTTGTTGCGCGAGCTAGCACAGCGTCAAACACACCCTGCTTCAAACTTCAGGGCACCGCGCAACGGGGATGGAGAGGCTCGGTATGTGGATTTTACCGAGACCAGGCCCCCGGTGTTCACTAAGGCCGATGAGCCTTTAGAAGCGGATGACTGGCTCCGAACTATGGAGCATAAGTTCAGTTTAATTCAGTGTTCAGAAACTCAGAAACCCTTATTTGCAGCCCAGCAGCTTCGGGGAGCTGCAGGTGCCTGGTGGGAGAACTTCTTAGCTATTCAAGCTCCCGGACACCAAGTTACCTGGACCGAGTTTAGGGACGCGTTCCGCGCCCACTACATCCCCGAAGGGCTCATGGCCATGAAGGCCGAAGAGTTTCTCGCCTTGCAGCAAGGCGACAAAAGTGTTATGGAATACGTGGCAAGGTTTAATCATCTTTCTCAATATGCCACGGATCATGTGGACACTGACAGAAAGAGGAAAGCCTGTTTCATGCGTGGTCTAAATACTAAACTTCAGACCATGATGACCACTTGCCAAAATGCTACTTTCTATGAGGCAGTAAATATTGCTATCGCCTCAGAGGAAAAGAATAGGAAACATAAGGAAGCCAAGAAGAAGGCTGCTTCCTCTTCTTTCTCTGGTCGCGGTCAAAAGCGCCAGAGGATCATTTATCATCCACAGGGCCACGGACGTTTCCAAACGCCGATACCTTATCGTGGTCCTTTCTCCCCTCCACAGTACAGACCCGGACAGCAGGTATATTCTCGACCTACTGCCATCGCTTTTGCACCACGCCAGCCGAACGCCCCGGGTGTTCGCCCTACTGCTCCGCCCAGCCACAATTACCCTTGCTTCAATTGTGGTAAGCCTGGGCATTTCTCTAAAGAGTGCCCTTTTCCCCGTCAAACCAACCCTACCTTTCCAAGGCCACCTATGGGCCAACCCCAGCCGGGTCAGTTTAGAACTGGGGTTCAAAAAGGGCAACAGGTACAGAAAGGTAGACCGGTAAAGAAGACAGGGCAAGTCTTCCATACTGAAGTGGAGACAATTCCAGAGGGTGAACCAGTGATGATGGGTACGTTTCCTGTTGCGAAGCATCCTGCTTTAATGCTTTTTGATTCTGGTGCATCCCATACATTTATCAATCGCACCTTTGTGTTAAAGCATGGCATACCCATTGGGGAAACACAAGATCATTTTTATATACAGTCGCCAGGAGGACGGCTGATGTCTAAAGAAATGGTTCACCAAGTACCCATCGAATTTGGTGGGCACAATTTTCCTACTAGTATGATTGTTCTTAAGGACCAAGAAATTGATGTCATCTTAGGCATGAACTGGATGGCGCAACGAGGGGTTGTGCTAGACACTTTGTACCGAACCATTAAAATCCCATTGCCCAATGAGAGTTCTTATTTGCTAATCCAATTAGTTACTCCCAAACGGACAATTGGGCAAGTTCATGCCGCTAATGTGTCTGAAGTCAAAGATATCCCGGTAGTTCGAGATTTCCCGGATGTATTTCCTGAAGACTTACCAGGTCTGCCTCCGGACCGGGATGTACAATTCAGTATAGAATTGAAACCAGGGACGGCCCCAATATCTCGAAGGGCCTACAGAATGGCACCAAAAGAGCTGGCCGAATTAAAAACCCAATTACAAGAATTGTTGCAGAAGGGTTTTATTCAGCCTAGTTCTTCTCCATGGGGTTGCCCAGCCTTGTTCGTGAAAAAGAAAGATCACACGTTAAGGCTGTGTGTTGATTATCGTCCCCTAAATGAGGTGACGATTAAGAATAAGTACCCATTGCCCCGCATTGACTTACTGTTTGACCAGCTAGCTGGGGCCAAAGTGTTCTCAAAAATTGATTTGAGATCAGGGTACCATCAAATTAAGATTAGGCCGGAAGATGTACCCAAGACTGCTTTCACAACCCGTTACGGGTTGTATGAATACTTGGTAATGTCCTTTGGGTTGACTAACGCACCGGCCCATTTTATGTATCTGATGAACTCTGTCTTCATGCCAGAACTAGACAAATTTGTGGTCGTCTTCATCGATGACATCTTGATTTACTCCAAAACTAAAAAGGAGCATGCTGAACACTTGAGAATCGTGCTGACCCGTCTCAGGGAGCATCAGCTATATGCCAAGTTCAGCAAATGTGAGTTCTGGCTGGACAAAGTTCATTTCCTGGGTCATGTGTTATCAGCGGAAGGAGTCGCTGTAGACCCAGGCAAGGTAGAAGATGTGTTGAATTGGAAACCCCCGACTACGGTACATGAGGTCCGTAGTTTTCTAGGCATGGCGGGATATTACCGTCGTTTTATCCCAGACTTTTCCAGAGTCGCCAAACCAATCACAACCTTGCTCAAAAGTCAAACAAAATTTGTTTGGTCACCCCAATGTGAGCAGGCTTTTCAGACTCTGAAAAGGTTGTTGACAACTGCACCTGTCTTAGCCCAGCCAGATATTGAAAAACCCTTTGATGTATATTGTGACGCATCAGGAATCGGGTTAGGCTGTGTGCTGATGCAGGAGGGTCGCGTAATTGCATATGCTTCTAGACAACTCAAACCTCATGAAGAGAATTACCCGACCCATGATCTCGAACTAGCCGCCGTGGTACATGCATTGAAGATCTGGCGTCATTATTTGTTGGGAAACACGTGTCATCTATATACAGATCACAAAAGCTTGAAGTATATCTTTACTCAAGCCGAGCTTAATATGCGCCAGCGGAGGTGGCTAGAACTAATTAAAGATTACGACCTTGAGGTGCATTATCACCCTGGCAAGGCAAATGTAGTAGCGGATGCCCTCAGTCGTAAGGCTCACTGTAATTGCTTAACAGTGAAGCCTAGGGATATAACTTTGTGCCAAGAGCTAGAGAACTTGGGAATAGAAATGATTTCCCAAGGAAGCCTTTCCAATTTAAAGATTGATTTCAATCTCGAGGCTCAAATCATAAAGGCACAAAGAGAAAACAAAGGCATGAGACATCTTAAAGAGAAGATTTCTAATAGAGCACTCACAGACTTCGAGGTGGATGATGCGGGAGTAATCTGGTTCAAGAACCGGTTAGTGGTTCCAAAGGTACCTGAGCTACGTCAGCAAATCCTAGATGAAGCTCATACCACGAGGTATTCTATTCATCCCGGAAGCAATAAGATATATCAGGACCTGAAGCAAAGGTTTTGGTGGACAAAAATGAAGATAGAAATAGCTCGCTATGTGGCCCAATGTGACACCTGTCGAAAGGTCAAAGCCATTCATCTCAAATCCGCTGGGGAGTTGCAACCTTTGCCTATCCCCGCATGGAAATGGGATGATATAAGTATGGATTTCATAGTAGGATTGCCCAAAACAGCCAAAGGCTTTGATTCCATTTGGGTCATAGTAGATCGTCTCACCAAAACAGCACATTTTCTGCCGGTAAAGCTATTATATCCTGCCTCCACCTATGCTAAGATTTATTTCGACCGTATCCTAAGTCTGCATGGAGTGCCAAAGACAATAGTGTCAGATAGAGGCACACAATTTGTCTCCCAATTCTGGAAATGTTTACATGAGTCCTTGGGCACTAAGCTTTTATACAGCACAGCCTACCACCCTCAAACTGGTGGGCAAACTGAAAGGGTAAATCAAACCCTAGAAGATCTATTAAGATCTTGTGCCCTGAATTTTCCAGATAAGTGGGATGACTGCTTGCCTCTAGCAGAATTTTCCTACAATAATAGCTATCAAGAGAGTATCAAAATGGCTCCCTTTGAGGCACTGTATGGTCGCCGATGTCGAACTCCATTACACTGGTCAGAACCTGGAGAAAGATGGTTCTTCGGAGTTGACTTAGTGAAAGAGACTGAGAACAAAGTGAAACAAATCCAAAATAATTTGAAAGTTGCTCAGTCCCGACAGAAAAGTTACGCTGATAAAAGACGTCGACCATTAAAGTTCGCCAAAGGTGATCATGTGTATTTGAAAGTATCCCCAATGAAAGGAGTAAATCGTTTTGGTGTTAAAGGCAAGTTAGCGCCTCGTTACATTGGTCCATTTCCAATTATTGACCGATGTGGGCAAGTCGCTTACCGCCTTAAACTGCCCGAACGATTATCCGGGGTACATAATGTGTTCCATGTGTCTCAACTGAAAAAGTGTCTTCGGGTACCAGATCGAGTTCAAGATATTGAAGATGTAGAGCTTGAACCAGATCTAACTTATTCGGAATATCCTATCCGAGTACTGGATCAAAAAGCTAGAATTACTCGAAGGACAACCACCAAATGGTATAAAGTACAGTGGAGCCAGCACTCTGAAGAAGAAGCCACCTGGGAATCTGAAGATTACTTGCTAGAGAATTTTCCGGAATTCCATGCTTCCCTTCAGGATAGCATATGATAACCAGAGAATGTACTCCAGTGAAGAAAAAGAGTTACCAAAGCCATGTACTTAATGTACCTATATGCATATAATGAAGTATTTTTTTTCCCCCAACTCCTTGCCTTGTGGAAAAGTTGAAGATGAAAGAGTTTTGACAAATTTCCTTTTCCATTACTTACCCTAAGGTTTTAAATCTCGGGGACGAGATTTCTTTAAGGGGGAAGGGCTGTAACATCCTGGATGTTACGGTTACTAAAAACGGATCATGTCATCATAAGCATTGTAAAGCATAAATGTTAAAGCACATTAGTATGCATCAACTTAAAAATAAGTTTACTTTGATTACTTGAGCTTAGGGAAGTAGAGTGTGCTTGTGTGGTTGCTAAAACCCTAGGGTGGAAGTTTTCCGAAGAGCTAAGGGGGGGGAAAACCCTGATTTCTGGATCCTAGATTTGCCCCTTTTTGTATAATTCAAAAACTAAGCAAAATTTGAGGTTGAGTTCAAAAGCAAAGTTGTAGATCTTGGCAAGATGTACAACTTTGGTGTTTTGAGTTTTTGAAGTTTCAATACAAAATTCAAAGTAATTTTGAAAATACAGATTTCCAGAAAGTGTCCCCTTTTCCAACTTAAACCTCCAATTCAAAATCCATTTGGAACTTTGAAAAGTGGTCAACATGAAAGTTGTAAAGCATAAAAAGTTGAGCAACTTTCATGTTGGGAGTTTTTCAAGTTGCTATACAAAATCAAAAGTAATTTTGGAAATTCTGTTTTGCCCCAATTCAAAAATTTGGAATTTCTTTGATTTGAGTTTGATTTTCAAACTGTTTGGCCAAATTCACCCTGTTACACTCAAAATCAGCTCTGGTCACCAAAACATGTTTTGTAGCTTATAAAATTTGGAACAACTTTTGTTTTGGCACAAATTTGACTCCAGTTCAAATTTCGGCTGAATTTCACAAAGTCCAGAAAAGAGGGGATAAGGGTTGCTACAGTGACCCGATAGGGATCACCGGCTCCCTGTCCAGCGCGGCCGCCGTGCGCGCAGCACCGCGAGCGCCCGTGCGGGCACGCAGCTGCCTGCTTGCCTGCGTCGCCAGGCGACGTGGACGCCCCAGGCTCGTTCCCTTCTCCCCTTTGAGCACCAGCGTGGACGCCGCCGCGCGTTTCCTCCGTCCTGAGCCAGAGAACCCCGACGAGTTCCCCTCTTCAATTCGCCATAACCACTCCTTCCCGAGCCAAATTGAGCAACCCAGCGTCTTCGTCACCTTCGTGCGGACCCAGTGCACCCCCAAGCTCCCTCTCTAACCCACCCAGTCGCCAGAACTTCTCTGCTCTTCTCCAACTCCGGCCGAGACCGCCGCCGCGGAGCTCTTCCCGTGGCCACGGTGTTCCAGTGAGTATCACACCCCGCTGGCGACTGTTTCAAGTTCCTTCCGTGCCCTGGTTGCTCATGCTCTCGCTCCTTCTCCTTGAATGTGAGCAGGATCGCCGGAACAAGCTTGCCGGAGCCAGAGCTCCCGCCCGACGACACTGCTTCCGTCGCCAGCGGCTTCAGCTGCTTCTCCGAGCCTTGCAGCGTGAGCACCACCCTCCCCAACCCCTATGGAAGCTCGCTCGGCCGTCGGCTTGCACTCTATCGGGCCCTAGCGGCTGGCCGAGGGTCGGCCATGGCGGCTGCCCGCCCTTCTCGTGACCGAGGTGGAAGAAGTAGGGTAGAGCGTGGGTAGGGGGTGTCCACAGGGTCGCGGAGTTGAAGCGAAGCCGATGCGCACGCGCACTCCGGCCGAGACCCTCGCCAACGGCGGCCGGAGCCGTGGCCGAACCGCCGTGCGCGGTGAGGACGCAGCTGACGGGTGGGGTCGCCCCGTCAGCGTCCCGCAGAGAGAGAGGGCCTGACGAGCGGGACCCGCTCGTCAGTGACCGCTCAGAGAGAGAGGGGCAGCGCGCGCAGCGCGGTTGTGGGCCGAGCGCGCATGGGCCGGCCTGCAGGCCGATTTCCCGGCCACTCGCTGCACAGTACTGTTTTTCTTTTTCTTTTTGTGCAGTTTTTGAGTTATGTTTGAAATTGTGTAATAATTCGTGTGCTAATCCAAAAATTGTGGAAATTTTTGTGTAGGCTCTCTGAAGTAAGTAGAACCCAAGAAAAATATTAAGTTCTGTTTTCTGGTAGTTTACATGTCTGTAAAAATTAGCCCTTTTAATTAGCAAATAAAACTTTGATGAATTTTAGTAATTTATTAGGGTGTCCAAAAATCACCAAAAATTGTGGGGAGCCTCTGGATGTTATTCCCTGGCTCCACCCAAAATTTGGTGGCATTTGGATAATGTTTGTTTAAAATATTAATAAACCCTTATTTAGCACTTAAATAATAATTCCAAAATAATTAAATAGTGATTAGTTAGATCCTCATAATTAGGGTTGAGTGATTTTGGATTGTGTGAGAACCTAAGGTCATTAACCCTAATGACCTTTGGCATTTGATTATTGTTTAGCCATAATGCTTAATTACTGTCATTAGTAATTAATTAAGAATTAATTAAGGTGAATAGGTTTAATAATTACTTAATTTAAGATAATTATGAATTAAGTAAAGTCTTAGTTTACAGATGCAACCTCTGGGGTAAAAATATTAAGTTATTAAGCAACTTTATTTGGTGATAATTCTGTATTGCATTAAAAAGGCAAATTGTACTTAATTCGGTCCATCTTGCATAATTGCCATACGCATATCATAAGCATTCATCATTTTGCGTATAGTGTCCGTGACCGAAGGAGCGCCCATTGAACCGAACCCTGAGGTCGGTGCTCCATTCGAGGAAGTCAAATCCGAGACTTGGGAAGTCTCCGAGGGTCCCTCTCTGCCCTGCAACCAAGGCAAGCCCCGGATGCATTAACCCCTCCTTGGATGTTTTAAATCTTTTATCACTTATGAATTGAAAATGCTGCATTAGGTAGTTGAGAATTGGGTTAACCTACTTGCTGCATTTACTACCTTGATATCTGTTACCCTGTCCTTGACACCTGTTTTATTTTAAAACTGCGTAGCGATGCTTAACCCTGCTACTAGATAGGTTTTCAAACAAGAAAGTTTGAAGGGTTGTTGTGGGATACACTTATGATCAATAATGTTTCAATTTGAGACCGGTCGGTGGACTTGCTCTAAGAATGGAGTCTTAAAGTAGTGTCTCCGACTGTGTTGATTAAGGACCGTTCCGTTGATGGCCTGCTGGGTTGAGAATTTATAGTACTAGCCACTTGCCTCCGGTAAGCCCAGTCTTGTGATCCCTCGACGCGAACAGCTACTCGCGCACTGGGAGTGGAAAGATGGCGAGAGTAGTGTGTACCCACCTTACGGATCTGAGATGACCGGCAAACATCTAGATCGGCTGTAGGATGGTGGAGTACTGTGCTCTCGGGTGCCGCGAACCTGGTCAGATTTGGGGAGAGCTTGATTTGGGTTGACATATGCAAGATTTAATTCTACATATGTCGGGTGGTTAGGAACTCCAGCTGGATTGCTAAGCGATTCGAATCGTCGTTGCTCCCCGATTGGGAGACTCAATTCCTTCGACCCTCATCGTAGTTAAATATGCAACTAAGTGATAAAATGAGAAAGGGGAAAATGTCTCATGAGGTTCGGATCCCAATTCCCGGACTCATAGCGACATGAAGCTATGGCCATCGATAAATAATACTTAATGATAGGACTAGGAACTCACGGATTCGTCTGTGGGGAACAACTAGTTAGACTATCCTCGAATTCTTCTGCCTCTGCGAGGGAGGAATTCAGGGTAAAATTTGAAAATAAGGATGCACTACTAGTAAGCTTTTCCGCAAAACACTTTGGCTCCTTGCTCAGCCACCCCTTGTCTACCCTAAGCCTGCATCCCTAAATTCTCCTCTTTTCCCGTCGGATAAGTCTTGTTGAGTACTCCCGTACTCAGGGTTCAATACCCCTGTTGCAGGTGAAGCTCAGGAGCCGACTTGTTTCGGACCCTGTTGTGTGACCGTCGTCGAGGTTGACGACGAAGAAGAGTGAGCGTGACCCATGGGCCGGGTCTGTAAATTTATTCTGTCTATACTAAAGTTTCAGTTGCTCCGCTGGACCAGGCTTGTAATAACACTCTACTATTTGGAAGAACTCCTTTTGTAAATTAAGTTATGTAATACTTCCGCTGTTTCACTCTGAAATATTATTTTGGTCTTGTGTCGTTGAGTTACTGCTTTATCTTCGCAACGAATGATCCTGGTGTTAAGGTGGCCACTTGCTATCCTGTAAGGGCGAGAAGAATCAGTTCTCGTTGATTGACCATTACCAGTGGTCAGGACGAGCCAACTTGGTACGCCACAGGTAGCAGTGGAATGAGCGCCAGCAATGCTCATCGGACTTCTAAAGTGGGAGGACTCCCGGCATCACCGTCAGAGGTCCTTAGGACAATGGCAGGTGCCGGTGGGCCCAAACACTTAGGGGGTTCTGCCACAACTATAGTGTATTCTCTTAGCCGTGTTCTCCTCCCTACTATCTTCTAGGGTGATTAGTTTAGTGTCTAAGTGACGTTTTACCGTTTCCTGTGGATAAATAATAGAATACTTCCAGGTGAAGTGCTACAACGGTACTTCCGTGCACTTGCGGATTTCTCTGTTGTCGCTAAGAAGCGCCAATAGTAGGACGAGGTCACCCATGTTCAGGTCTCTTTTGCATACGTGCTTGTCGTGGTAGCATCGAAGCTTCTACTGGTACCTTGCTGAGTTTAGGAGGGCCATGTCTCGAGCTTCCTCGAGTTGGTCGACCGCGTTCTCCCGGGTTTCCTTGTTTGTTTGCTCGTTGTAGGCTTTGAGTCGAGGTGACCCATACTCGAGGTCAGTTGGGAGCACAGCCTCGGAGCCATAGACCATGAAGAATGGGGTATATTTCATGGCTCTACTCGGCGTTGTTCTTAGACTCCATAGGACCGAGGAGAGTTCCTCGACCCACTTTTTACTGAACTTCTTCAATCGGTTATAGATTCTAGGCTTGAGCCCTTGCAAGATCATACTGTTGGCATGTTCGACCTGGCCGTTGGTTCGAGGATGAGCTACCGCTGACCAGTTCACACGGATGTGGTGCCAGTCGTAGAAGTCCAAGAACTTTTTGCCGGTGAACTGTGTGCCGTTATTGGTGATGATGACGTTGGGTATCCCGAACCGGTGGATTATGTCGATGAAGAAGAGGATGGCCTGCTCGGAGCTGATGTTTGTGATGGGATGAGCCTCGATCCATTTGGAGAACTTGTCGATGGCCACCAGCAAATGGGTGTATCCACCCACTGCCCTTTGGAGTGGAGCCACAAGGTTGAGGACCCATACCGCGAACGGCCAAGTGATGGGGATCATTTGTAGAGCGCGAGCGGGGAGATGAGTTTGCTTAGCGTAGAATTGGCACCCATGGCATGAGCGTACGAGCTCGATGGCCTCGATGATGGCGGTCGGCTCATAGAAGCCTTGTCGGAAGGCGTTGCCTACGAGGGTTGTTGGAGCAGCATGGTGGCTGCAAGCCCCCGAGTGTAGATCCTCGAGGAGCTTTCGACCCTCCTCTATGGTGATGGAGCGCTGCAAGATCCTGGTTGGGCTTCGTCAATACAGTTCTTTACTCTCACCATAGATTACATACGATTTGGCCTGTCGAGCGATACGACGCGCCTCAGCTCGATCTTCTGACAATTCACTGTTGGGTATTTTAAACGCAAACAGAAAAATCCGCAAGCACACGGATACCGATGTAGCTTTCACCCGGGAGTATTCCAGAGTATCGATTTTCCACAAGGAACGTGAGTGTACTAATTAAGATTCAAGATCGCCCAAGGATAACTATATAATTATTTTTGGTGGGAAGAGAGGAAGTTTCCTGAGAGTTCTCTAGTTGATCTAAGAATCAAGAATTACTTCAAGATTATCTATTTCGGGACATCAGAACACTAACCACAGAAAGAGATGAGAAGGGGGCTAGGAAGCTCTGACTACGGTCCTACAAACACCGATCCGAACGAGGTGGAATACGTCGACCGTTAGGGCTGTCACTACCCTAGGGCTACTACAACAATCCGCAGGATTGGGTGCAATTCCAGCTAATTGCAAGACTAAACACCACGTCTAATCTATTAATTACTACTCTAATGTTTCAAAGATTAGAGCACTTGATGCAAGCGGGAATCCAATAAATAACTTGAATGTAAATAAAAGTAATTAAAGAACTCAGGAATTATGAATTGAAGAACCTAGAGAACGATGAAGAACGAACCAGTTGCTGCAAAAGTACAATGTTGAGGAAGATCCGACAGATCCGGCTCCTCCTCCGCTCTCCTCTTCTCTCTCCCTATTTTCTAGATTACAACTAGAACTAACTAGAACTAGAACTAGAGGAACTAAAACTAGAACTAGAGGGATCCTCTCTACTTGGATGAAGAATTGAAACCCTAGCTTTGATTCTGTAGAAGAGGTATGATATCCAGGGGCCAGGGGCCTTGCTTATATAGTCTTTTCAGATGAATCTGGGCCGTCGGATCAAACCGACATTGATTGTACGGTTATCCTGGATCCTTTAGGTCGATGGAGCATGATCCCCGAGTTGTACCCTGATTGGGCAGAATAGGAGGGCGGGCGCCCTGTCCCTGAGCCCTCTCGGCTTCCGCTTTGTTCCCGTGGCTTCTGGAGCCTTCTAAATGATAGAAAATTGCGCGGCATGTTAATATCTCTATGTAAACCCGATGTGTGGGCCTTTCTTCCATATTTCCTGATAACCCCCTGCAGAAATAGACAAACACCAAAACTCATGGAATTCTGTCAGATAAAACCCTAAGTCTGGGTGTTGGTTGCATATAAGTCCTTTTCCATGTTTAGTTGATGGTTAAATGTGAGCATTAAGGACCGTCAACAAGCTCCCCCAAGCTTAACCTTTGCTCGTCCCTGAGCAAAGATGGACTCAAGAGTTTCTGCAGTGGTTTCATGCCTTAAAGGTACACATGCGTTCAAACAAGATCTCATCTCTGGGTTAGGGTAAACTGTTAAGATTCAAACTTACTCATTTTACCTTCCACCATGGGGCTTGCAACTGTCACTTGTGTCTTGGGCAGTTAAAAGATAGAATGGTCTAGTCAAGCGCCATGTCTCTTGTTCTTTGATTAACTATAGCTCTGGAGTTTTTGCATATTTTCAAATAAAACTCAGAGATTCCTTGTATGACTCTCACTAGTCTCTCTTTTGTTGTATTTCTAGATCCTTACGAAGGCAGTAATGGTGTATGCCTTCTCTCAAAATATGTGGTATTTTTGGTATGAGGCATAGTGGCTTTGCCTTCTCTCTCACCCTACTCCAATAAGGTTTTGATATCTGGAGCTCATAGGTGGGAGACAGCTAATACATACTTACAAGAAAGTTATTGCATAGTGAAACCATGGATCCAGACAAACAAGTCAATATGTCAAATCAAGATGTGCATGTGTGGCGAATAAATGGTGTATGGTGATGATGGTGATAACAATGGTGAAAGTCTAATTCTACTTGTGCTCTTTTGAGGAATACATACCTTTCTTGCTCTTTTGAAACTTTTTGAGGAGAATGAGATGCTCTATATTTTTTTTTTCTTTTCTCTCAGGTGGGTATCTTGTACCCCTAATTCTACTGTCGGACACTTGTCCATTTTTACCTCTCGTCTCACTTTTTCTTTTCTTTTGAGGTTCTGGGCACTTGCCCCTTTTTATTTCCTCGTATTCTTTCTTTTTTCTCTCTTTTTTTAGAGCACTCATCTCCTGAAATAATATAGCAAGTGGTAGTAACCAAGATAACTTGAGCATTTATTTCACAGGGAAAAACAAAAATGTTTTTGGCTATTCTCTCCCAGATTAGGAGTAGAATATTTTTAGGTGATTCTGGAGATGGAAACGGGTGGATATATGTGGATGCGTACTTCCGGAGTAGAAGCAGCATGTGTGAGTGAACGTGCAATTGAATCTTGACTTAACCACACGACAAGCTCCTAAGGGTCTACACAGCTTGACCACACTCAGTGCTCATAAGCAGTAAAAAAAATAAATGTGTGGCTCAAAGTCTAGCAAACATGTATATATGGCTGTGGTAGAAATTTAAACTCTCATCATACAGGAACTCTTCATGTGATATTTTAAAGATTTTCAAAGATAAAATTCTCGAGAATTCTAGCATCTCTAAGAACAGATAAACAGCAGCTCAACCTTCCCATATCATATCCGTTAACGACATAGACTTCAGATCAAGTACTCTTCCCACAAGTTCAGGTTTAGAGCAAATCTTAATTAATAACAGTCAGGCCTAAACTTGAGAGAGATTTCAATTTTGAGAACTAGTCATGACAGAGCAACTATTCATCATTTCCATGTGAGAGCTTATCATGAGGGTTCATAGCAAACTTTATTTATTTATTTATTTAGCAAACTAAGCAAAGATATATATATAAGCACAAAATCTTTATTTGGGTTTTTATGATTATGCATCTTTTTATTATTTGAGTAAAGTATAAATGCCAATAGAACAGTTACCTGGATAAATGGGGGTGTTCTCCCCCATGCTGGATTTTGACGTAATTTCTTTTGATGTAGCTTGCAGGTGCTAAAGAGTCAAGTACGATCCACCCGTCATCCTTGGGAGATAGTTCCTCAGCACCGTTAAAACAATCATCTACATTGGAACCGGAGATGTCCACATGAACTTCCCCTCTGAGAAGGTACGCCGCTATTTTACTGACCCTAACTATATAGTTGAAGACTCTAAGCAGGTCAGGACAAGAAGGAGACGATGCAACTGCAACCAGAGAAGGCAAATTATCAAGGACGGATGGGCGGATTATGAAGGAGAAGTGGTACGGTCTGAAGACATACAACTTGAACAGAACTGTCCTGAGGAGACCATAGCACCGAGTCAGGTGTGGAGAGAGAAGATAGTTGTACATGAAGAGGAGGCGCTGCCGGAACCACCGACTACGCCATCCAGCGAATCCCAGGACGATTGAGAAAACAGATTAGGCAGTCGAGGAAGGGGGTGCACCAGTCGAATGGTCGATCGGGGCGTTGAGGGATTTGGTCGACCTCCATTACTTCTGCCGCCGTCAGCAGGGCCTCGATTGCGTTGGCGGGCTCGGGAGTGGAAGTTTTGGTGCTAGCCCCCGCGCCTAGGTCGACGGATGGTTCGAGCAAGTCCCTTGAAAACGCATCTGGTGGGACAGTGCCTCGAGTCGACGCAATCTTGGCGAGCTCGTCGGCCGCTTCATTGTATCGTCGTGCGATGTGAATGAGCTCGAGGCCGTGGAACTTGTCCTCGAGCTTGCTAACTTCCTTGTAGTAAGCCTCCATCTTTGGGTCATGGCAGCTCGAGGCTTTCATGACCTGGTCAATGACCAGCTGAGAGTCGCCTCGAACCTCAAGATGCTAAACTCCTAGCTCGATGGCGATCCTTAGTCCGTTGACGAGGGCTTCATATTCTACAATGTTGTTAGACGCGGCGAAGGGTATTCTGATGACATACCTCATATGGACGTCGAGAGGTGAGATGAAACAGCAGGCCTGCCCCAGCTCCTGTCTTCATGAGGGTTCCATCGAAGTACATTGTACATAGTTCTACTTGAACTTGAGCTGGGGAAGTTGGGTGTCTGTCCATTCCACGATGAAATCCGCCAATGCTTGAGACTTGATGTCTTTGCGAGGTGCATAGGTGAGGGTCTCACCCATGAGCTCGACTAATCACTTGGCGATCCTCCCGGTGGCCTCTCGGTTATGGATGATCTCGCCTAGGGGGAAGGACAAGACTACCGTCATCGGATGACCGAGAAAATAATGCTGCAACTTGCGTCGGGCGAGGATCATAGCATAAATCAATTTTTGGATCTAGGGGTATCATACCTTTGTCTCCGAGAGTACCTCACTGATGAAGTAGACCGGCCGCTGAACTAGTAGCGCATGCCCCTACTCCGGCCTTTCAACCACCATAGCCGTGCTAATGACCTAGGTTGTTGCCGCGATGTACAGGAGCAAAGGTTCTGCCAGTCGAGGAGGCACCAAGATCGAAGCGGTGGTCAGCATCTTTTTTAGTTTTTCGAGGGCTTCCTCAGCCTTGATAGTCTAGGCAAAGTGTTCGGCCTTCTTCAGGAGCCAGTACAATGACAGTGCCTTTTCTCCCGGCCTCAAAATGAAGCGGCTCAGTGCCGCTAGGTAGCCTGTAACATTTTGTACGCCCTTGATGTCTTGAATTGGTCCCATCTTGGCGAAGGCCGAGGCTTTCTCGGGGTTGGCCTCGATGCCGCGCTGGTAGACTATGTACCCTAAAAGCATGCCTCGAGGCACGCCAAAGACACACTTCTCGTAGTTGAGCTTGATCTTATTCATGCACAGACAACTAAAGGCGATCTCGAGGTCCTAAATTAGGTCGGCCTGTTTCTTTGACTTGACCACAATGTGGTCAACGTATGCCTCGACCGTCGACCCTATATGCTCCCAAAAAACATTGAGCATGCACCGTTGGTATGTTGCCCCGACATTCCAGAGCCCAAAGGTCATAGTCACGTAGCAATACATTCCGAAAGGTGTGATGAAAGAAGTCGCGAGCTGGTTAGACTCTTTCATCTTTATTTGGTGGTAGCCGGAATAAACTTCAAGGAACGAAAGGGTCTCACATCCCGCAGTAGAGTCAATGATTTGATCAATGCGTGGTAAAGGAAAAAGAACTTTCGAACATGCTTTATTTAAACTGCTGTAATCGACACACATCCTCATTTTCCCATTCTTTTTCTTATCTAATACAGGGTTTGCTAACCAGTCGTGATGGTGAACCTCCTTGATGAATCCGGCAGTCAAAAGCTTGTGGATCTCCTCACCAATGATCTTGCGCTTCTCCTCGTCGAAGCGGCGCAGGCATTGCTTCACTGGCTTGGAACTGGCTCGAATCTCCAAGGAGTGCTCGGCGACTTCCCTCGGAATGCCAGGCATGTCTGAGGGACTCCATGCAAACATGTCAGTGTTTGCACAGAGAAAGTCGAGGAGCACGGCTTCCTATTTGGGGTCGAGGTTGGCGCTGATCGTCAGCACCTTGTCATTGGAGCCGTTGGGGTCGAGTGGGATTTTCTTCGTGCCCTCTGCTGGCTCAAAACTACCCGTGTGGCGTTTAGGCTCTGGAGCCTCTACGGCGAGGGCTTCGAAACTCAAGGCGAGCTCGGTGGAGCTCTCGACAGCTTCCTCGTACTCGACGCACTCTACATCGCATTCGTACATGTGCTGGTAGGAGGAGCTGACGGTGATGACCCCCTTGGGCCCGGGCATCTTCAGCTTTAGGTAAGTGTAGTTGGGGATTGCCATGAACTTGGTGTAACCCGGGCATCCAATGATGGCACGGTAAGTGCCTCAAAAACCCACCACTTTGAAAGTGAGGGTTTCCTTCCTAAAATTGGCCGTCGTGCCAAAACAGACCGGTAGGTCGATTCGACCTACCGACAATGCCTTCTTCCCTGGCACAACGCCATGGAAACCGCCGGCGTTGGGTTGGAGCTGTGCTCTCTCGATGACTAGGAGGTCGAGGGTCTCGAGGTAGATGAAGTTGAGGCTGCTGCCTCTGTCCACCAATACTTTATAGAGCCGGGTGTTGACGATGATGGGGTCGACGACGAGTGGGTATACGCCGGGAGCGACAACCTTGTCGGGGTGGTCGTCACGGTCAAAGGTGATGGGGGTGCTCGACCAGCTGAGGTACTGTGGCACTGCCATCCTTGCCGCAAAGACCTCGCGGCGCTCCCTCTTATGCTGCCTCGAGGTGAGCTGCGTCGAGGGTTTGCCGTAGATCATGTAGCAATCGAGGACGGCGAGGAACCCTTCATCTTCTTTGTTTCTATTCTTGTCGTCGCTTTTATCCTTCCTTTGGTCATCCTTGTTCAGTCTCAGGCTGTCGAAGTACTTTTTCAACATGCGACAATCTTCGAGCTTGTGATTGGCCCCTCCCTTGTGGTAAGGGCAGGGCTCCTTGAGCATCTTGATGAAGATGGCCCCCTCTGGGGGGCCTGGAGGCTTCTTGCGCTCAACAGTGGTGACGAAATCATCATCGAGAGACTCCCGCTTGATCGACCGTGTTTTATTCTTCTTCTTGTTTTTCTTGGGCCCTCTGCTAGGGCCCTCGTCATCGTCTGTTGGCGCTTTCCACTTGTCACTCTTGTGGTTGAAGAAAGCACCGACCACCTCTTCGCCAGCGGTGTAGTTTGCTACTACGTCCATCAGCTCGTCGACGGTCTACGGTCGATTTCGACCTAATTCTCGCACCAGATCCTTGCACGTGGTGCCTGAGAGAAAGGCCAAAATTACGTTGTTGTTGGGGGTGTGCGGGAGCTCAGTACGCTGCTTCGAGAAGCGACGAGCATACTCTAGGAGAGATTCTCCTGATTTCTGCTTGCATTTGCTAAGGTCCCATGAGTTGCTGGGGCGGATGTAAGTCCCCTTGAAGTTCCCTTTGAACACCCAGACCAGGTCAGTCCAGTCATGGATATGGTTGGCAGGGAGCTCCTCGAGCCACCTACGAGCGGTGTCGGAGAGGAAGAGTGGTAGCCGCTGGATGATGGCTCGATCGTCTCCTCGAGCGCCTCCCAACTGGCATGCCAGCCAGAAGTCCTCCAGCCACAATTCTGACTTAGTTTTGCCATTGTACTTGGCGATGTTGGTTGGGGGTCGAATTGGGCTGGGCAGCGGCGTGCTGCGGATTGCCCTGCTGAAGACTCGAGGGCCCGGCGGCTCTGGAGCCATTCGGTCCTCATCGCTATCGTAACGTCCACCGCAGTAAGCGCTGTAGCCACGTTCCTCAGCGTCCCCATGTCGGCGGTGGTGGTGCTCGTTGATGTCATGTCGAGCGTCGTGCTGAACTCGATTGTCGACGAGGCGCTCCTGGACGGACACCATTTTCTTACATTGAGGGGGAGGCCCCTGATGAACGGACACCTCCCTCTCGTTCTGGGCTGGCTTGACGCGTTTTTCTGTGGCCGCCCCTCGACGCTGAGAAGCTGAGCTTTCAGCTTGTTGTGCTGCCGCAACATGGAGCAGACCCTGTATCTCGTCTCAAATGCATTGCGCTTGGGAGTTTGAAGGCTTAGGCATGTTACATAGCAGCATGGTTGCTGCCACGATGTTCTGGCCGGCTCGAGGGAAGCGGCTGACGAGTGGCTCTGGCTCCTCGTCCCTCACAATCTGTTGATACACCTCTCGAGCACGACCATGCGTGCCCCCGCCGTGCGGGTGCGGTTGGTCTCGCTCGGGAGCCCGCTCGAGTTGGCTGAGGCGCTCACGATCCTCATCAAGCTTGGCCTTGAGCTCTCGTAGCTATGCAAGTTGCGTGGTCTTGTCGTCCTGAGGCGGGGGTTCCACCTGCCCGTCACTCTCAGGTGTCCTAGGATCTTCCCTCGTTATGGGGGCTCGACCACTGGCAGCGGCGTCCTATGTATCGTCCGCGGTAGCCACGGCCCTGTCGAGGTTGAAGCACTCCCTTGTACGGTCGTAGCTGTCGGATTCAGAGTTGGGGTCTGGCTCGGCGGTGAAGCATCCGTGCCCCTCCTCTGCCAACTGCTGTCTGAGCGAGGTGATGGTGTACCGCCTGTTGACGGTCCTTAAGTATCAAATATAATCATCAAATAAACAAAGAAAAGGACCCAAATGAAATTAACATCCAGACTTAGGGTTTTATCTGACAGAATTCCACGAGTTTTGGTGTTTGTCTATTTCTACAGGGGTTTATCAAGAATTATGGAAGAAAGGCCCACGCGTCGGGTTTACATAGAGATATTAACGTGCCGCACAATTATCTTACATATAGAAGAGTCCAAAAGCCACGGGAACGAACGGGAGACTGGACGGGCTCGGGGGCAGGGCGCCCGCCCTGGCCTCGAGGCCAATCAGAGCCAACTTCGCGGATCATGCGCCACCGACCTAAAGGATCAAGGAAAACAGTGCGATTAATGTCGGTTTGATCCTACGGCCCACATTCACTTGGAAGGACTATATAAGCAGACTCCCTGGCCCCTGGAGGAGAGGAGCTCAGACCCCTAATTCATTATTCATCTTGGGAGAAGAAGCCTCTGATCAAGCCCTACAGCCACCACATCAATTATATCTCTAGATTAGCATAGCTACATATGATTAGAACTAGAAGGAGTCAATCTTCGATTGGTTTCCGGATCTGTCAAGAGGATTCTTGGTAATTCTCTATTGTTCTTCAATTGTTCATCTTTGTTCTTGAATATTATGAATATGACTTTGTTCTACTTCAATATGTTGATTATGACTTTGCTCTACTTGTTTATATTCGCAATTATATTGTTCTTAGTTTATCATAGTTATATACTTGGCTTAGTTAGATTGAAATTATATACATGTTTAGGATCGTATCGCATTTATCCATGTGTACAGTGGGTAAATGATAAGTATTGTGTAGGCGTGGTGCCTATACCGTATTTATCTGTGATTGTACCCTATATGCCAGATCGCGGGGTAGTTCGTGCTAGTGACAGCTCCATTGATTCTTATATAGTCCACCTCTCATGTATAGGGCTGGCAGAGCAACATTATTACAGGGGAGTGATTGCCATGTTTCTCATATTCCTTGATAATATCAATATGAATGGGCCTAGTCCTATCTCACAATGATTGCCAAATATAATTGCACTAACTATGATATGCTAGACTGTATAGTTGAGAATAAATTAGGAAATATTCTTGTAGTTTGTCCTAATTCCATGCTAATGACTTGCTAGAATATCTAATTGAGGTGCTCATCATATTTATTATGTGGCTAAGTTATGCTGATCAGATTAATTATATTTGTCACCTTTATACTTTATATATTTTTATGTGACATTTATCCCTGTATGAAAGAGAAGGATAAATGCTCTCAATTATACATGCAATGATAGATACTCAATTCTATATTCCATTCTATAATCAACATTGATGTTTAGCAATCCCTTCCCAGTGGTAAAAATATAAATAACGATACCTAGAATACTTCCCAGTTAAAATGCTACATCGGTATTAATCTGTGCGCTTGTAGATCTCATTTATTATTTATTTAGAAGAGCAACACTTCCTAGAGATTTGTAGCACATTCACCATGTTAGGAGTCCCCAGAGATGCTATACTACTTCGCCTCTTCCCATTCTCATTGTTGGGGAGAGCGAAGCAGTGGTTCTACACTATAAAGGAGAAGAATACTACGTGGGCACTCTGCTCTACGAACTTTTTGGCTAAGTTCTTTCCCATGGGCAAGACCAATGCTCTCCGTGGGAAGATTACAAGTTTTCAGCAACAACATGATGAATCCGTTCCAGAAGCATGGGAGCGCTTCCAAGACTACATCCTAAAATGTTCCCATCATGGAATGGAGAGCTGGCTACTGATGCAAACATTTTATCATGGAGCATTCCTATCACTTACCATATCACAAGCCACAGCTCTTGTGGAGAAGATGGCGTCCAACCAAGGCTGGAATGAAGAAAGGATCCAGACACACAAGAGAGGTGGAGGTATGCATCAGCTCAAGGAGGTAGACATGCTGTCTGCATAGCTAGACCTACTCATGAAGAAGCTCGATGATAGAGCTGGAGATAAGAAAGAAGTCATGCACATCTACGACTCTAACATGACTTGTGAGGAGTGTGAATATACTGAACACTCAGGCAATCACTGCCCTAAGATGCTTGAGGATGTAAACTACATCAACAATAACAACAACAACTACTACAACCGTCCTCAACAAAATCAAGGATGGAATCAGCAGAGGCCTAACTACTCAGGTAATTATTAAGGTAAGAATTCTTATAATAATAATAATTTTCCACCTCTAAGAGAGTTAGTGTCTAATCAAGGAAAGCTAATGGAAAACCTTTCTAAGAAGTTGGCATCTAATGATAAAATGCTAGAAAATATAAATAATAGAATGGATAATTTCTCTACTGCCATCAAGAATCAAATTAGCTTTAATAAAATGATTGAATCTCAGTTAAATCAAATAGCTGGAATCTGCAAATCTTGTAGACATGTTTGATGCAGGTAACTACTAGAGTAACCCCGTCACTGAAATTACTACTGACCTTCTGCCGGTCAAGAGAGGCGATCCAGGATGCCCCGTCATCCCGATCTCCATCGGCATGGTGGACTTCCCAGAAGCACTCTGTGACTTTGGCTCTAGCGTCAACATTATGCCTAGGGTACTCTATGAAAAATTCTTTACATATCCTTTATTAGAAACAACCATGTGTTTGCAGCTTGCAGATCGAACACTAAGTTTCCCAAAGGGAATATTGAAGAACCACTGTGTCCGAGTTGGTACCTTATACGCCCCAGTAGACTTCGTGGTGATTGTTGATGGTTCTTAAGTATCAATTTTAATTATCAAATGAACAAGGGAAAGGACCAATATGCAAACAACACCTAGAATTAGGGTTTGATCTGACAGAATTCCGCGAGTTTTGTTGTTTATCTGTTTCTACAGGGGGTTACCAGGAAATAAGGAAGAAAGGCACACATGTCTAGATTACATAGAGATATTATCGCACAGCACAATTTTCTACCATCTAGAAGACTCCAGAAGCCACCGGAACGAACAGGAAGGCAATCGAGCCCGGGGGCAAGGCGGCCGCCCAGGTGTTGTAACCAAACACGTCCAACTTCGCGGATCACGCTCCACCGACCTAAAGGATCTAGGATAACCATTCAATCAATGTCGGTTTGATCCAACGGCCCACGTTTACCTGAGGGGACTATATAAGCAGACCCCCTGGCCCCTGGAGGAGAGACAAGTTCATCATAGAGTTGAGAGGAGCCCTCGAAGGAATACCTCTCCTCTAAATAGACTTAGGGCTTAGCATCCAATGTGAGTAGAATTATATCTTCTAGTTTCTACTAGATTGTGAGAGATAGAGTGGAGGTGTAGATCGGAGGAAGCCCGGCCTGTCGGTGTCTACTCTGAGTTTGTACCTGCTGGATCAAGTTCTCCTAACCCGAAGCTTGCTCCTAGGATTCTTCAGTATTTTGACTTCTAAATTCTAGTAAGTTCTTGTTTTATTGTTCTTTGGTTTATGAGTTTACTTTAATCTCTTCGCGTAGAGTTTAGAGTAATCATCTCTAGCATAGACGTGGTGTTTGAGCTAGGATACTCATAGATATTCCCTGACTAGCTGGACCGTGGTAGTAGCGAGGAACATGACATTTCTGAGTTACCTTTGCAGACCATATCTCTTTAGCATGAAGGATAGGGTTTATAGGTGCGGGTTGAACATCCTCTGTGGTGTCTAGATTCCATAGGCTTCCCCAATAGAATAGTAGATCATCCTTACCAAGGTTAGAACGAGACTACAGTTGCAGTCTTTTCTATATATCACTCACATCGAGAAACATTCTTTGTAGCCTAAAGGTTAGTAGTAATAGACCGGGTTAGTCAGATGCACTCTTTCTCCTAGTGGTAAATAAAATACGATACTCTGGATAACCTCCCGGGTGAAGTGCTCACCAATATCCGTGCGCTTGCAGATTAATTCCTTATTGTGTTCCCAAATATGAACAGTGATAGAGACCGATAATGATGAGAGGGCACCCGTCATCTTAGGGCGGCCATTCCTGAACACCTCGGGAGCTGTCATCTACGCTAGTGCAGCCAAGATCAGTTTCTATATCAAGGGAAGGAAGGAGACATTTTCCTTCAAGAACATGACTACACAAATCCCAGAGCAATCCCGACATGAACCAAGGAAGAGGACCAACAGGAGGAACAGGAACAAGCAAGTGTGGACCGAGTGAGCTAAGATGGTCACTGCAATTCAAGGAGGTCAAGATCATCAACTTAAGTCACCGTTTCTGACCAAGAAGGACGACCTAGGTATGCCAAGCATCTATTGCTCCAGCAATGGATACAACTTCTACAAGACATTTTGCGACACCGGATGGGGCGTCAACATAATGGCTGCAGTCAACTATCGGCTCTTGTTCGGAACCATGCCCTTAAAACCAACATACATTCAGCTCCAGATGGCAGATCAGACATTCCGAAAGGTTGAAGGTATAGCAATTGATGTCCCTGTCAAAATAGACGATCATTTTGTCCATACAGACTTTCAGGTTATTGACATGGGAGATGATGAGTACGATCCACCCATCAACCTTGGGAGACCTTTCCTCAGTACTGTTAAAGCAATCATCTACATTGGAACCGGAGATGTCCACATGCACTTCCCCTCAGAGAAGGTACGCCGCTATTTTACTGACCCTAACTATATAGTTGAAGATTCTAAGCAGGTCAGGACAAGAAGAAGACGACGTAACCGCAACCAGAGGAGGGAAATCATCAAGGCCGGATGGGCAGACTATTGTTGACGGTCCTTAATGCTCACATTTAACCATCAACTAATCATAGAAAAGGATCTAAATGCAACTAACACATAGACTTAGGGTTTTATCTGATAGAATTCCACGAGTTTTGGTGTTTGTCTATTTCTGCAGGGGGTTATCAGGAAATACGGAAGAAAGGCCCACACGTCGGGTTTACATAGAGATATTAACGTGCTGCGCAATTTTCTACCATCTAGAAGACTCCAGAAGCCACGGGAACGAAGCGGAGGCCAAGAGGGCTCAGGCACAGGGCGCCCGCCCTAGTCCCTTGGGCGCCCGCCCACTTCCAGAGACCAATTCGGACACGTTTCGCGGATTATGCTCCACCGACCTAAAGGATCAAGGAAAACCGTGTGATTAATGTCAGTTTGATCCGACGGCCTAGATTCACTTGAAGGGACTATAAAACCAGACCCCCTGGCCCCTGGAGATCATACCTCTTCTACAGAATCAAAGCTAGGGTTCCAATTCTTCATCCAAGTAGAGAGGATCCCTCTAGTTCTTCTAGTTCTACCTCTAGTTCATCTAGATCTAGTTCTAGTTCATCTAGTTCTAGTTCTAGTTCCTCTAGTTCTAGTTCTAGTTAGTTCTAGTTGTAATTTAGAAAATAGGGAGAGAGAAGAGGAGAGCGAAGGAGGAGCCGGATCTGTCGGATCTTCCTCAATATTATACTTTTGCAGCATCTGGTTCGTTCTTCATCGTTCTCCAGGTTCTTCAATTCATAATTCCTGAGTTCTCTAATTACTTTTATTTACATTCAAGTTATTTATTGGATTCCCGCTTGCATCAAGTGCTCTAATCTTTGAAACATTAGAGTAGTAATTAATAGATTAGACGTGGCGTTTAGTCTTGCAATTACCTAGAATTGCACCCAATCCTGCGGATTGTTGTGGTAGCCTTAGGGTAGTGACAGCCCTAACGGTCGACGTATTCCACCTCGTTCGGATCGGTGTTTGTAGGACCGTAGTCGGAGCTTCCTAGCCCCCTTCTCATCTCTTTCTGTGGTTAGTGTTCTGATGTCCCGAAATAGATAATCTTGAAGTAATTCTTGATTCTTAGATCAACTAGAGAACTCTCAGGAAACTTCCTCTCTTCCCAACAAAAATAATTATATAGTTATCCTTGGGCGATCTTGATCCTTAATTAGTAGACTCACGTTCCCTGTGGAAAATCGATACTCTGGAATACTCCCGGGTGAAAGCTACATCGGTATCCGTGCGCTTGCGGATTTTTCTGTTTGCGTTTAAAATACCCAACAAGCTTTCTGGCGCCGTTGCCGGGGAACGGTAGCTGTGCTAGTTTCGAACCAAGTCGTCCGTGTATCCTTTTTCTTTTCCTTTTTACCACACTCACCTTATCATTTTTACCATACCACATGGATTTCACTCTAAGCATTAATGAGCATGGAATTTATTTCATAGCCACTTCATTTACTCCATGCTCGTATGCAACATCTTCACAATCCATTGGTCTCTCCAACATCACCACATTCGAGATCTCCAACCCCCTCTTCCTTTCTATTTGTAAAAACTTTAAAAGGGCGGTTGTCGATGCATATGTCTATATTAAATATTGCAGATCTCGTTGAGTTGATCTTGATATAGGTCAAAGTTGGAGGGGAAACCACTTCACTGACATAAATCGATGGTTTCCCAAGGACAAGCTTAGTGTCCTAAAACAAGCACTGATCAGATTGTAACATGAGCTTTTAATTATTTGCAACATTGCCTTGTGTTTTGAGCATATAAGGATAATTGTAAAAAAATTCCTTCGGGTATTCTTGTCACTAACCTTTCTAGGATTGGAGCAAGAAGATCGGATGAATGACAAGCACAAGGTATGTCTAGCCAATCATCATACAACATTGAATTAAATCCATCCAAACTTGAATTTTGCAAAATTCAAGCTTGGGGGAGTACTTTACATAAAAACATCCTTTGCCATATTGCTATGTTGGTTGTCCCTACCTTTGAGACATGCTCAATTTGTTCAATACTAATCACACTACTTCATCTCCACTTGAGTAGATTTCTATAAATGCTCTCATGCTACCTTTATTTGCTTTAGTATATGTTTAGGTTTGGAGTAGTTTTATTTATCTCTTAATTAAGCATGGTGCTTACTTAGGAATGATGATCTTACTTTCAAGGGATTTTAAATTAAGCATGGTGCTTAGGTTAAAATGCCCTCCTAAATCAAATTAGACATGTTGTCTAGGTTGATCTTTGAGCCGATAGTATCCTAGAGTAGATATTGGATATTTTGTTGGACTAACCCCTGTAGGAAAACTTTCAATATCGACCTGTGAAGTCCTAAGATAAGCTCACATTGGAGACAAAGAAAGAGACGCATGAAGTTTAACAATTTACACAAGGAAGGCATAGCTCACAAGAGATGATCCATAGAGGGTGCCACAAACACGACGCACAACCGCTAAGAAGAGGCGCCGCTGGAAGCACCGACTACGCCATCCAACGAATCCCAGGACGACTGAGAAAACGGAGAGGCCTGTTTGGAGGACTTAAAAACACCGAACGCCTTGCCAAGAGGTAAACTTGGTAGTTATCCTTTTCCTTTCAATTATTTAAAATAGTTTGCTTAGTTAATCATGTTCATATTATCCTAAAAAGAAAATAAAAATGTTGAAAAACAATAAGCCCCATGTGAGTATACGAGTGGCATAAAACCCATAAGTACATTCACCGTGGTGGCATAAAAATAAAATAAATAATTTTTTATGCCCTATAAAATGATAATATAAAATAGAGAGTAACATTTATTGTGGAGGCTCAACATGCTAAAGGCTAGATATTTATGCTAACACTTAACTAGTTCCACAAGCTTTGTTGCCTATTTGAGCTCCACAGAATTCAAGAATCAAGAAGACTAGCACATGGAGGACATTCTAATCGCTGTCAGGGTGCTGCCGACTTTCAAATACACCTCTGCCACCTGCTAGCTACATGAGAAGAAATTACGTGAAAATTCAGCTTGGGGGAGAGCACCCCCATTTATCCCGCTAAGTATTTCGATCTATCTACATTTATACTTACACTATATTAAAATATAAATATACATAACTATGAAAAACAAAATAAAGATTTTATGTTTATATATATATCTTTTGCTTGGTATGCTTAATAAATAAATAAAGTGGCTATGCTAAACTGAATCTTAATAATAAAACTCTAGCATGGATATGATGAATAGTTGCTATGCCTAATTTTCAAATTTGAAGTTCTCTCTAGTTTAGACATAACTGTTATAATTTAAAGCTTGCTCTAAACCTGAACTTGTGGAAAGAGAACTTGATCTAAAAGTCTAAGATGTTAACTGATATGATATGGGAAGGTTGAGCTACTCTTTATCTGTTCCTAGAGATGCTAGAATTTTGGAGAATTTTATCTTTGAAAATCTTTAAAATAACACATGATGAGGTCCTGTATGATAAGAGTTTAAATTCCTACCACAGCGATATATACATGCTTGCTAGACTTTGAGCCACATATTTACTTTTTACTGCTTATGAGCATTGAGTGTGGTCAAGCTGTGTAGACCCTTAGGAGCTTGTCATATGGTTAAATCAAGATTCACTTGCACGTTCACTCACACATGCTGCTTCTACTCCGGAAGTACGCATCCACATATATCCACCGATTTCCATCTCCAGAACCACCCAAAAGTATTCTACTCCTAATTCGAGAGAGAATAGCCAAAAACATTTATGTTTTCCCCTGTGAAATAAATGCTCAAGTTATCTTGGTTACTACCACTTGCTACATTATTTCAAGAGATGAGTGCTTTAAAAAAACGATACGAGGAAATAAAAAGGGGCAAGTGCCCGAAACCTCGAAAGAAAAGAAAAAGTGAGACGAGAGATAAAAATGGACAAGTGTCCAACACTAGAATTAGAGGTACAAATACCCACCTGAGTGGAAAGAAAAAGAAAACATAGAGCATCTCATTCTCCTCAAAAAGTTTCAAAAGAGCAAGAAAGGTATGCATCCCCTCAAAAGAGCAACAAGTAGAATTAGACTTTCACCATTGTTATCACCATCATCACCATACACCATTCATTCGTCACACATGCACATCTTGATTTTACTTATTGAATTGTTTCTCTAGATCCATGGTTTGACTATACAATGAATGTCTTGTAAGTATGTATATTTTATCTCCCACCTATGAGATCCAGGTATCAAAGCCTTATTAGAGTAGGGTGATAGAGAAGGCAATGTCACTATGCTTCATACTACAAATACAACATATTTTGAGAGAAGGCATATACCATCACTGCCTCGGTAAGGATCCAGAAATACCACAAAAGACTCTGAGTTATAGCTGATCAAGAATAAGAGACATGGCACTTGACTAGACCGTTCTATCTTTTAACTGCTCAAGACAGAAGTAATGGTTACAAGTCCCATGGTGAAGGGTAAAAAAAGTAAGTTTTAAGTCTTGACAGTTTACTCTAACTCAGAGAAGAGATCTCATTTGAAAGCATGTGCACCGTCAATTTTTAAAGGCATTACAACAAGTTCTCATCCATCACTGAGATTATCCTTGCTCAGGGATGAGCAAGAGGTAAGCTTGGGGGAGTTTGTTGATGGTCCTTAAGTATCAAATATAATCATCAAATAAACAAAGAAAAGGATCCAAATGAAATCAACATCTAGACTTTGGGTTTTATCTGACAGAATTCCACGAGTTTTGGTGTTTGTCTATTTCTACAGGGGGTTATCAAGAATTATGGAAGAAAGGCCCACACGTCGGGTTTACATAGAGATATTAACGTGCCCCAAAATTATCTTACATCTAGAAGAGTACAGAAGCCACGGGAACGAACGGGACCGAACGGGCTTGGGGGCAGGGCGCCCACCCTCCCCCCTTGGGCGCCCACCCTGGCCTCGGGGCCAATCAGAGCCAACTTCGCGGATCATGCTCCACCGACCTAAAGGATCAAGGAATACCGTGCGATTAATGTCGGTTTGATCCGACGGCCCACATTCACTTGGAAGGACTATATAAGCAGACCCCCTGGCCCCAATAGGAGAGGAGCTCAGACCCCTAGTTCAATATTCATCTTGGGAGAAGAAGCCTCTGATCAAGCCCTAGAGCCACCACATCAATTAGATCTCTAGATTAGCATAGCTACATAGGATTAGAACTAGAAGGAGTCAATCTTTGTTTCCGATCTGTCAAGAGGATTCTTGGTAATTCTCTATTGTTCTTCAATTGTTCATCTTTGTTCTTCAATATTATGAATATGACTTTGTTCTACTTCAATATGTTGATTATGACTTTGCTCTACTTGTTTATATTCGCAATTATATTGTTCTTAGTTTATCATAGTTATATACTTGGCTTAGTTAGATTGGAATATTATACATGTTTAGGATCGTAAAGCATTTATCCATGTGTACAGTGAGTAAATGATAAGTATTGTGTAGGCATGGTGCCTATACCATATTTATCTGTGATTGTACCCCATATGCCAGATCGCGGGGTAGTTCGTGGTAGTGACAACTCCATTGATTCTTATATTGTCCCCCTCTCGTGTATAGGGCTCGAAGAGCAACATTATTACAGGGGAGTGATTGCGATGTTTCTCATATTCCTTGATAATATCACTATGCATGGGCGTAGTCCTGTCTCACAATGATTGCCAAGTATAATTGCACTAACTATGATATGCTAGATTGTATAGTTGAGAATAACTTAGGAAATATTCTTGTAGTTCGTCCTAATTCCATGCTAATGACTTGTTAGAATATCTAATTGAGGTGCTTATCATATTTATTATGTGTCTAAGTTGTGCTGATAAGATTAATTATCTTTGTCACCATTTATACTTTATATATCTTTTATGTGACATTTATCCCTGTATGAAAGAGAAGGATAAATGCTCTCAATTATACATGCAATGATAGATACTCAATTCTATATTCCATTCTATAATCAACATTGATGTTTAGCAATCCCTTCCCAGTGGTAAAAATATAAATAACGATACCTAGAATACTTTCCAGTTAAAATGCTACATCGGTATTAATCTGTGCGCTTGCAGATCTCATTTATTATTTATTTAGAAGAGCAATTGCATATTTCAATACCGTGTCTCTCATGTCATGCTGGGGATGACAACTTGGCTTAAGTGGTATGAGGGATAGGTTTGGCATTTTTTGCGCTGTTATCAGAATTAGAAAACTAAGTCTACTTTTGGTAGTGACGTTAAGAATGCCCAACACCGCCCAGGTCCTAGGCGTCGAGGCCCGCATATCCGAGGAAAATCCAACTGCCTGGCCACTTGCTGAGCTTGCTGGCGTGTCCCTGCGTCGCGCGGGAGGACCAGTGGTCGCTCCACGCACGTCCCGGTGCCCGGGCATATTGCCCTAGCGAGCGACGTCACAGCATTGTCCAAACCGAACAGGTACGTCCGCCTGGCGGCGAACAAACCGTGTGGTAGCAGTGCGGACGGAGGTGAAGGTGCGCGAGGCACACTGCTTCCCGATGCCATCGCGTGGCTGGCCATCGTGACTGTGGCCTCGGCGCGTGGGGCTGTCGGCTCTTGCACCGTTGCCTGCTCTACATGAGGTGATGATCGTGCAGTGGCGGTGGGGCGGTGGCGATGCTGGCCACGCCTCTTCTTGGGCGGGGAAGCATGGTGGCGAGGCCCTCTCGGCCCTTTGATCAAGAGTAAGATCATATCGAAGCTGAAGCCAGTGGACATGATCTCAAGGCTCCCAAACCAAATCACCGTGGAGCATTGGATCAGCGAGACGTGAGTGGCCATCTAGAAAGTGAGGGGAAATCGGTGGTAACACGTAGGACCCCTACCTAGCACACTAACTGTCGGTGTTTTGCCCCTGGGGGTGACACCAACGAGTGAATTTGTGTGTGTGCTTCCCCTTTCTGGATGGTGATGTAAGAATAACATAGAGATTTATCTTGGTTCGGGCAAGAGAAGGCCCTACGTCCAGTGGGGGAGGAGATTTTGTATTATTTTGCACCTAAGTGCTTGTACAGGGGCGAATACAAATGGATGTATGTGAGGATTCTAAGTCCTAGCCGATGGTGGTTTATGATCGTATCTCACGGGTTGTGTGTTGGATGTCCTCCCCTCGTATGCCGCCCTCAGTGTCCCCTTTTATAGTTCCAAGGGGAGACCTAGGTTACACGGTGTAGGCATTAAAATAAGGCTCGATAGGGGTATGGGGCGCTTACCTACTCAAGGCCTCCGTACCGGCGTGGCCTCGAGCTGTCTTGTTACGGAGTACTTTGTTACAGAGTACCAGCTCCTGTACATCGTCTTGGATTGGTCTAGGCATGAGCACGCCTGTACGTCATGGCAGTGGTCACATTCGGGGCGGTTGAAGCGCTGACTTCTATCGTCTGACCCTTTCCGGGGAAGGAACGTTTCCGCTTGAGGGTCGGGTAGCATGAGCGGCTTTGCTGAGTGGAGCGCTGACTTTGGGCGTCTCGAGGGGTGCCACGATGGGATATTATGCCTTCAGCCCTATACCGAGTCGTACCTTTAAAAATCCTAGGGGATAAATCTGAAAAAGGTGAGATTTGATGGGTGCTTGTTCCCCCATCACGTTTCCCTTGACTGTCGGTTAGGTGGGAGCATGATAGACGCATTAAATGCCCTGACTTCTGTAACCGCGACAGGCGGCGGGGGGGGGGGGGGCGCTTTTGTGCTCGAGGTCCATTGATTCGCTTGAGCCACTCCTGTATTCGACGGTTGTTAGTTATCGAGCCCCTATCAATTCATAGGACACCGTTTCTGTGTTTGAGGCCACGGTCGACATCGAGCCCTGGCGATTATGTATTTATGTCAGAGCGTCGAGTTAGAGTCTTGATTTGCTTATGAATCCTCTCGTTATGAGTGTTGGTTGGGATACCCCTTATTGGTATCCTCAACAACAAGTTTGCTTGTATATGCATGATCCTCGGGAGTCGCACTTTGCTCTCATCAAACGCATTCTGTGGTACATCAAAGGCACTATTGAGTATGGACTTGCTATCTCCCGTAGCCGGTCACATGAGTTAGTTGTGTTACTCTGATGCGGATTGGGCCGGCTGCCCAGACACCCGTCGCTCAATTATTGAGCTAGAAGTAGTGAAATTGTTCACTCCAACAGTTTTCACCATGGTGTAGTTCAGCGTAAAAGTAGCCAAGAAGTGTTTTTTGATTGAGATTGAAGATGGTGATAATATGAGTGATTATATTGTTGGCAGGAAGGATAAGGGATACATGATGTACTTTGTCAAATGTGAATTTTGTTATGAAGGCAGTCTAAAGGGAATTTCTTGTTCTTGTTATAAGTTACATTCGATTGGAACCCCTTGCTCACAAATCTTTTCTGTGTTGGGCCATCGGCATGAAGACAAGCTTCCAGACGAGTGTGTTTTGAAAAGGTGGACAATGGGGGCAAAGAATGCATTTCCTCTGAAAAGGAACAACACCATGAGCTACGCAATATCATTCACGCTGCATCCTTCGCATCATCTTTCTCACCTGAATCATATGAGTGGCTGAAAAGCGCGTTCTAGAGGATGAAGCTGCTATGAACTTGCCAAATGGAGGAGATAATAGAAGCAAGAGGTATGGTCCGGTGCTATATGTTTGTGTCGTAGCCTCTGGTATTTAACTATTCTGAGTATTTCTTTATCAGAACGAATGGTCTTGTGTATCCCTTGGTTAACTACAATCTAATATTGCATTTGTAAGTGTCACTGTAACTGAGCTAAAACTATTGCCATAGTATGTGGACTTGTTCTCTGAAACCCTAAAGTTATGCACTAAGCCATATAACTTTTTTTTTGACAAGGTGAAGGTGAAGCTAATTTGGATCTTATTTATTGAACTGGTGACACTGCAGAAACTAACTAGTTTTCTAGGAGCCTCGATTGTGCTAGAGTTTTTGCCACTACTAGTCCTGACTTGCCACTACTTGTCTTTATAGGTACGCAGGTGAACAACTTATGATTTTCCATCATCTTTCGAAATTGACATGCTGTTATTTCTATGAATTCCTCTACTGCTTGCATTGGTTGTTGTCTGGTAAAAAAATCCTGAACATTGGTGGGCTCCTCCATCTATGTTTCATTGTTAGACTATGAACAAGCTACTGATGGTTCTTGTCTTGATGTGCTCCTGAATGCCAATCAGATGCTGGCTTGCTATTTATTTTTCATTATGAATTTAGTAGCGAATCTATTGGTAAACGAGTTCAACGGACCAAGAATCCAGGAAAACAACAGACCAGCCCTTATAGGCCTTTTTAGAGCTACGTGTTGTCCATTCGGTAGGCTATATTTGATCTTTAGTTTGTCTAGATGGCTATGTTGGAGTAAATAGGAATAGTACCACATTGTGTATCCACATAGGGTGTTAGTCCTATGTACCCTATATAATCAGCCGATGAGGCCCAATGCAATATATAAAATATTCCACCAATTTTATTCTCCTTCATGGTATCATTCGCCTAGGTTTAGATCCTAACCCTAGCCGCTTCCGCACTGCGCGCCCCCGGGGAGAGGTGAATCTCCGTCAGGGGCAGCGCCCCTGTTTAGGTGCCTGATCTTATTGTTCCGGTTGCCTTCATCGTCGCCCGCACAGCAGATCGGGATCTCCCCTACATCATCACCGTGCTGCCGCCGTGGCCTCGTCCCCAGACTCTTCATTGGCTATCGCCGCCAAAACCTTCCTGATCTTCATCGCATGGAGGCAGATGGTGGCGCCGTGGTTGTCGAGCGGATCTGCCCATCTCCACTTTGTCGATCCGTGTTGGCGCCTTTGACCCCACGTGTTCGTGACTCATCGTGCGCCTTGCGCCGCCCGATCGGGTCGCACTGCCGCCGTCTTGTCGTCTTGCTGGGTACACCCGATCTCCTGCTGTTGTATCTTTTTGGTTGGCCCGATCACTGATCAGGATTGAATGGCCCACCGCCTGTCGACCTCACGCGTTCTACTCCGGCATCGGCATCGACTACATCGACACCATCTCTGAGTACTACGCGCATCTTCTCTGAGCAATAGCACTGCTACTATGTTTCCTTATTGGGCCGCAGCACCGTCACATGAGTCTCTGCTTCGTTGTTGCATCTACATCGCCGTCACCTGTGCATCGATGACTTGCGTCATCCCTACTGTGCCATCTCTCTGCACAAGGTCTTCGTCCTGCTGATTGGGTCTTTGTCATCGAGCTGCCACTACCCGCGTCGTCACTGAGACCTACTCACCAACGTGTCTTCTCCCGCATTGCTTCTTCTTCATCTAGCACAACCACTCAGTTGGGGCTCTCTCTCTTGTACGCTTGGTATTGACAACACCGACGCGTGCTTTCATCCCCGACACGTTGCTGGATCTAGCAAATCCAGCTGCGCCTCGGTGCTTAGGCGTCTTGACTGCATCGACTTCAGCATCGACCCTCCCGTTCCTACTCCATCTGCCTTGAATGCGTCGTCACCCTTCTTCTACGACGGTCTTGATTGCATCGACTTCAACATCGCCCCCTCCCACGATAACTACTCGATGCATCTCCATAATTACCATGGTGCCCCTTGTGTGCCTGCAGCTCCATCGACATGCAACCCAACCACAACTACATCGACCTCGGCCATCTTCAGCATGGCTTCTTCGACCACGGCTATTGTGCCCTTATGCTCGGCTACCTCGACATTGGCAGAAAGGGCTACTGCATTGCATGAGGACTCATCGGCTTGTTTTCCAGCCATAGCATACGCCGCGCCTCGACTATTATGACTGCGGGGGGATGTTACTTATTAGCTTCTTCTACAGTCTTATCGTCTGTAGTGCTCCCACTGTGATTGTGTTGACGGTGGTTAACGTCTACCTTCATTAGAACTTTAAACCCAAAAGAAAAGACGAAAACACACTAGTCTATGGTTTTAACTTACAATTTCCACGAGTTTTGCATATTCTGTATTTTCTAGGGTTTATTTTAGAAAAGCTAAAAAGAGGGATTCAAGTGCAAAATAAACACGAAACTTATCTGCCACAGAAATATCACAAACGGGACGTGGGAAGGATCCAGAAGACACTGGAAGCAACCGGGGGCCATGACCCTGCTAGGTGGGGCCGACTGGCCACCCCTAGCCGGCCGGCCCCTTGTTGCTAGGGTTTGCCGCCCCCTTCTAGAATGTTCCTCCACCGCCTCTCCTCAAGCATCTCGGCCCTTGGTTAGGTCGGTTTGACCCTACGACATACGTGCATCCCACCAGACTATAAATACATGGGTAGACCGCCCAGAGAGAATAAAATTCATTCCTCCTGCTTCATTTGTCAAGAGTAGTCAGAAGTTAGGGTTTCCAAAGATTAGAAGTAGAGCTCTAGTTCTTCAAGTTCTTAGTATAGGCGTCTAGCAAGATTCATATAGAGATCCGGTGCTCCGCTCGGGATTCTAGATCTGTCTTCTAGAAATTGGTAATATTATCTTGTATTTCAGTATGACTTTGCTCTACATTAATATATTGCTATTTATTCTGTTCTTAGTTTATTCTAGTTGCATATCAGATATAGATGTGGTTTATGATGATTATCGTTATATGATCGTAAAGCGTCTGATTCAGTACTCGAGTGAGTTAGGTGGTGCGCATTATGCAGACGTGGTGTCTAGAAAAATTATGTACCTACGGAGGCACCCTGATGTGCCGAGTCATGTGGTAGTCCACGCAGGTGACAGTTGTGTTGGTTCCTCTGTAGTCAACCCCCATATGTAGTACTAGCCGAGCACGGTCGCGAAGGAGGTGACCCTTGTGTCTTAATATCCTCATTAGTTGATGCTCCTTATGATGTTTTCTGAGTTTATCACGCTATAGATAAAGATGTGTAGCATGGCGTAGGCTGTAGACTTTATATTAGTAATTACATAGGTTTTCTTTTCTCTAACCGAATCTCGAGATTGCTTTACTACATTAGTGAGTCTCTATTTTCTATCTCAGAAATACCATTTACCTCGTTTACTCAATTATCATTTATCATTTATCATACTGTTGACTAGTTATCACTAAAGCAATGTGCAACTGGCTATGATACATTTACATAATTATAATTTCTTTAATCCTTATAAGATTACATAAGCCTAATGAAAAGAATGCTGCTTTATCCTTTTGGCATAAAATAAATCAACAAAACTCGGAATACTTCCTGGGTGAAATGCTACAACGGGAGAATTATCTGTGCGCTTGCGGATATATTCAATTTAGTCATTGCATGTAGATTATTTTTATTCTTTGTTTTTTTACATCATGTTAGGGATGGCAACTTAATATGAAATGATGTGAAAAATACTAACAAGCATTTCTGGCGCCGTTGTCGGGGATGACAATTTTATTTATTAGGATAACTTTAAAAGGAAGAGGGAGAGGGCGCGTCCGAGTGGGCCGAGCTGGAGCTGGGCCAGATTCCGGTGAGGGTGAGCTCTTCTTTGTTGTTTTTATATATATATATTCTTTTATTTCAAAGCCTATTCTAAAGAGATTTGAATTCTTTTAAATTTTAAACAAAAACACACAGCACAAAATTAAATATGCTCCAGCATGAATGCATAAACATGTTTCTATCCATATGTTGGATTTTAATTTCAACAAATTTATTTATTTATTAATTTAAATACTCACAGAAATACTTAAATAAATCAAATTAAGTCCTATTAATTGAAAATCAAATTTCGGGTGTTACAATAATTCCAGATCATATGAATGATATGTAAACTGCATCTTTGCTGGTGTATATGTGATTCTGTATAGTTCTAAGTAATGCCTTGGGGCTTTTGTTTTATTTACTGCAAAAGGCTATTTTTTGATTTCTGCTCAGCATAACTTTGCTTACTCATTTTTCTTACTATTTTTTCTTTATACTTAATTCTGGAGTCTTCCTTTGCACTTCTAATTTACCTTTATCAATTGCCAGTACATTTGTCCTATGTACTTGACAGCATTAATAGTTCAATGCCACTGAAGAAAGCAACACAGTTAGTGATTAACTGATGTTGTATCATGGTGATTATGTATCTTTATATCATCATATATGTGCTGTTCTGACTGGTTAAATAAGGTTGTCACTATCTCTGTGCAGCATGTTGAATGGGTTCAAAAATTACAGCTGTTAGAACCTGAAGAGCGTGATTAGCTGCACGCGTTGATTTAACAGCTAAGATCTATGGTCTTCATAAAGCAGAGCAGTATATTACATGTTTGTTATAGGCTTTAGTCAGCGACTCAATACTTGTTATTTATGCCATAATTTGTACTTGTTCCTTGTGAAATTTATGTATTTGTGGCTTCTAGATGTAATAATACAACCATTTTGTACTTATTTCTGCAAATATTATATTTTAGCAGTAATTTGCTTTTTTATGATTTGGTGATATTTATACATGAGTAAGTCAGCATATTAATTTGTCAATCCCTCTCATTTACAAAAAAATCCTTGTGGGCCATGCTAAACCTTGAAGGACTAATCACTAGGCCCAGTGGCACTTTGCGGCAAGAGCACATCTGCCCACAGAGGCCTGCAAAGCCTGCAAATTAGATTTGCGGCAAGGTGCGGCGGCTTGCAGGTGTCTGTAGACGGGCCGACTTGCATGGTGAGCCCTGGCAGCCGGCGCCGCCGCAGCACGGACTCAGTGATAATGGAGAATAGAGAGAGACGAGAGAGTGGCTTGTCTGGATCTGAGAAAGACATGTGAGATGTGACAAACTATATTATTTCAATTCAATCAATCACCCCTATACTAGTTAGAAATTATTTTTTTAGTATATGTTTACCATTCTACCCTTAATTATATAAACAAGTCCCGAAAATAGAATTATTCTAGTGGGTTCCTCCCACCAATTTTAGTATGCACTTAGTGCATATGGCCCTACCATTTACTATGCACTTGGTGCCTCTTCGATTGGTTCCTTTTGGTTCCTCTACCTTTTTAGCTATCGGATAGGCTCTCGTGAGCTGTCTATTTTCTGACAACCATATTAAAAATTCACCTCTTCGATTGGTTTCTCTTGGTTTCTTTGCCTTTTTAGCTGTCGGATCGGCTCTCATGAGCCGTCTATTTTTTGATAACCTTGTAAAAATTCTTACATTATTTATGCATCCCAGGTTTGATCATGGCAAGTTTGCACACACGTGTTGTCTGTGGTGGACTCCTTGACAAGAGAAGGAAAATCTAAAGCTTGATAAAAAGGCATGTGAATCACAGAATACAAAAATGGAACATGTACTAATTAATAGGCAGCATAAAGCACTGAGACATAGTTTTGAAACTGATGAAAATGAAGAGCAAATAGAACTCACTATTGAATGTGGACAAACTATTTGAAACCATGAAGAAAATATGTGTACATGTCCTGCCTTGTACCCTCATTATTCATAGTACTATAACCAAAGAAAATTATGATGAAGAACTAAGAGGAGCACCAAAGGGAATCAACAATGCAAGGGGGCAAAAGAAAAAAGTCAGAACCAGCAGGAACATTTTACTGCTCGCGTTAGTAAGTATCAAGAGCACATCTGAGAAGAAAAATGTTTGAAAGATTATTTACATATGTAATAAGCTTGTTTCCCAATAAAAAAGGAAGTTAGCAAACAAGATAGCTTGTTTCCCAACAACAATTGTCTTAATTACTTGCCTTCTACAGTTATCTATGTCAGTTATTTTTCACTTGTGCTAATCACCGGCAGACATGTAGCACCCGGTTTTAAGAACAAAACCAACGCAATTTGAACGAGTCAAAACGGAATTAAGATGAATTTTTTATGAGTAAAACAAATCCAGTGGCAATTTGGTAATTTTCTGAAAACGTATTTTCGAATAAAACCAGCACGGAGTACGTTTTTAAGCTGTGAAAGCGTATTTTGAATCTGAGCAGACGACAATACGCTTTCGGAGTTAGGAAGCGTATTTTGGAAATCAGCAAAGGACTGCGGGTTGACTCTTTAAAAAGCACGGGGGGTTTTCTGCAAAATTATTGTCCGAAAGGGTATCTTCTGATTTGGGCCGTCGGATTGCTCTTGGACGGCTGAGATTAGATTGGAGTGGGGACTGGGGTGTTGGCCGGCCGGAGTTGGAGGTGTCTGCGGCGGCGCCATGGCCAGACCTCGCCGGAGTTCGGCGTTTGGTCGATTTAGGGCACTAGAAAGCGAACCGAAAGCACCGGGGCGTAGTGGAGCTCAAGGCGAACTCACCTAGGGCAAGTACGATGTCGGGGAGAGGCTCGGGTGCGCTTGCGACGGAGGAAGGTGGACGGCGGTTCCTGCAAGGGGTTCGGCGAGGATTGGGAAAGCACAGAGAGCACGAAATCGCGAAAGGAGAGCTCCGGCGACTTCGCAAGAGCAGCGGGAAGATCGGCAAGTCGCTCACAACCAGGAGAAGGCGAAGCAGCGGCGGATTGGCTTCGACCCGGATCTCGTCGGCGGTGTTCGGCGAGAACAAGGCGACGGTCGGCTCTGTGATTTGGTAGGGGACTTGGCGAGGGTCGGGGTGAGTATTTAAAGGGGGAAACGTGCGGAGCAAGGAGTTCGGGAGGGAGATTATGCGTGGCCGGTGCGATCTCACGGCGGAGTACGGCTCCGTCACGAGGTATGAGGAAGATCTGACCGGTGGGCCCCACCTGTCGGTGACTCAGGGCGCGGGACCGCTCTGTCAGTGAAAGAAGGGAGGGAAGAAAGGCGCTGGCGCTGGGCTGCTGCGCAGTGGGCCGGAAGCTGGGCCGCGCAGAGAAGAAAGAAGGAGGGGGGGGGGGAACAGGCCGCGGCCTTCTATGCGCGCTGGGCCGAGAAGAAGAAGGAGGGGGGAAGCTCTGGGCCTTCGGGCTGATTTCTAGGGAGAGAGAGGAGAGAAAAATAAATACTTTTCCGATTTTATTTTCAATCCTTTGCTTAATTAGATTTCAAGAAAATTTGAAAACCTTTTGAAATTCAAAACAACCACTCACACAAAATAAAGTGCAGCAACATGAATGCTCAGACAAGTTGCTAACTCCTATAGTAAATTTTTGTTTAAAGAAAATATTATTTTTTCTATATTTCATGCGCACGAAAATACACAATTTAACAAATTATCCTATTTTGGAAAATTGCAAATTTTGGGGTGTTACAATTCTACCCGTCTTAAAGTGAATCTCGTCCTCGAGACTCGGTTGGTGCTTTCTCAAACTAATGCGGATATGATTTTCTTAGATCCTCTTCTCTTTTACAAACAGCCTCTTCTTCGGTGCACTGATTCCACTGGAGTTTGTACATCCTGAAAATCCAACTCCTGGTAACCCTTTCTGTTGTTTCCAAAATTCTCACTGGGTACTCTTTGTATGTGAAATCCAATTTATCAGTCAATTCTTCTAACGACATCTGCTCTTATGGCACATGCAAACACTTCTTAAGTGGAGGCACATGGAAGACATCATACACTCCTTCTAGACTTTCAGGTAGCTCTACTTGGTAAGCCACTTCGTTTCATATTTCTTACATCTTGAGAGGCCCGATATACCTTGGTGCCAACTTTCCTTTCATATTAAACCTCCACTCAATTCTCATATGTGGCACTTCCAAAAACACATAGTTTCCCACTTCAAAACCAATTCTCTTCTGAGGTGCCAGCATAACTCTTATGTAGAGACTGTGCCACCCTCAGATTATCTCTGACCACTCTCATTTGCTGTTCTGCATCACTTAGAACTTCTAGCCCAAACATTGGTGTTCTCCCGTTTGATTCCAAATCAACAGGGTTCTACACTTACATCCATACCAGCTTTCAAAAGGCTCCCACTGAAGGCTCTTCTACTCACTTTTATTCTAAGAAAACTTCGCATACGGTAAACTCTTTGCACCATACCGTAATACACAAGCTCACAACATATCTTCTAAGTAATCTTTGTAGTTCCTGTGGTTCCCAAATGAGTAATTAGAGCTCATTTGGCAGTACCAGTGACATCACTCTAGTTCAACACTCAACTCCTCAAACCTTGGTGTTATTTGAACTCCTCTAGCACACTTTTTATGCTTTGAGCATTCTCAAAGGCTTTTTCTTATTCCAGTGATATCACTTTTCCCAGTCATAACTCTTGACTCACTCAAATCCATCAATGATGTGACCAGCCCAAATCCATCTTCCTAAGGATGCCCTTTAGATTCCTACATTCTACATAGATATCACTCTTATATCCAAGAAGATAGTATCTCCATGCTCCACTATGGATACCTCCACATCATGTGCCAAGTGGTCTAACTCACTTAGTTGACTTATGCATAAGCCCTGACATTTATTGTTTAGAGCACATCTAAAGTCTTGAGGGGATAGAACAACTCTATTTGTCAATCTTTATAACACCTTCAGTGAACCTCTGATAGAATTTTATCATTCCAAGTCAATCTCTTATTCACTCTTATGTCAAGATCACATTGGACCCAGCAAACCTATGATAGCCTCTTGCCATATCTATAAAACTCTAAGTCTCATTCATTTTCCTTTGATGGTTTCTGTAACACCCTAGGTGTTTGTCACTTGCTAAGTACTAGGTTTGAGCTCAAACATGACAAGTTCAATGGTAATAAAGAGGTCAAAGTCAATCTATGAAAGTAAACCCCAACTTGGGCTTGGTGGATGCAACCTTGCTTGCATATATGCCTTTTTAAAAGGTATGCTTTGATGATGCTAATGGAACCTTTTCCATGTGTCTTATATCCATCCCAATCTATGTTGGTCTCTGGAAAAGTTTGGTGAAGTTTGGAATCAAGAAGTCACATGAAATGATAAGTTATATCCTTGTTGGAATGACTCTATTAAGGAAATGGATTCATGGGTCACCAACCAAACCTTGCAAACTTACTCATATGACTCTAGATGAATTATACAACAAAAGTCATGAAGGGTTCATGTTGAGCTTATGTCAAGAAAATGCTTCAATTGGTCTAAAATCCTATTTGGAGCTTTATCAGGATACTGCATTGACCAAAGTGAAAGTTTGACTTCGGTTGGAGTTATGAGTATTGGCCCTAAATAAAAGTTGTAGTTTTCCTTCTGTAGAAGAAACTTTATTCAAGGGTCAAGAACCAAATCAGCCTGCAAATAGTTCAAACAGAGGCTCAAAGTTCGAATCAGCTGCTGCTTTTTAGCCCGGAGAAATAATTCCAAGTCCCGGAAAGTGACAGCAGCAAGTTAGCTTTTTTGTGACATTTTAGCATCCAAATTCATATATAGTAACTCAATTAGATTCCTTAATATGAGTTGGAGTACTCTTCTTGATAAAACCAATGGATCAAGTGTTATCAAATTTGGAGCTCATTTGGATATCTAAAAGTAGCTCCCAAAACAGCAAAAAGTTATTTTATCGCTAAACGGACATCGACCCGTTGGCATGCCGTGTTCTCGTGTTTTTGTTAAGCAACTAAAGTTGGTCAAAGAATAAAAGTGGTGGACAATTACTTGGAGAAGGTCATGTAAAAAGTTGCATCAAGTTTGACATGGTTTGGATCATCAATTCTTTGTTTTGCTAATCACCGTCAATACGTTGACACTCATCACTTGGCATCTAATTATCTCTTATTCTGTTGGTCTAATGACCTTGGTCCCTTAATCAAAGTTGGAGAGCAGGCCGAGGTGAGCAAACTTCCTTTTTGGCCCAAGGTCCAATTCGGCCAGGAACAAGCCCAAAATCGCCTCCCACCTTGCCTACTCCGACGCGCGCCACGTGTTCGATGAAATGCCTGCGCGGTCGCCATGCACCAGAGCGCGCCCCACCATTGCTGCACCTCTGCTGCTGCTCCATTTCGCGTTTGGGACAGCCAGAAGGGCTCACCACTCCCTCAATCACTCGCCTCCACATCCTCCTCCACTCCCTGCTCGCCATCCTCGCCCTCACAGCTTGTTTCTGAGTGTGTGCTCCGCCATGGTCATGGAACAAGCAGAGCTCTAGCTCCTGCTGCTGCTGGCTGCAGCCGGCCAAGGCCAGGGCCGGGCGTGGCCATGGCTAGCCGAGGCCAGGCCGCAGGCTGCCTCCTGCTGCCACCGGCCGCTCTCAGGTGGATCCCGAAGCCGGACGACAACGACCATGTCCTCTGCTCCCGTAACAAGAAGAAGGCAGGGACCTCGGGTTAGAATAAGAAACAACCCAGGGTTCCAGATGCGAAGCCAAGACTCATATGAATAGTGTTACTGGGCTGTGGCGCGATTCTTGAAAAAGCTAGGGTTCCCGGTGCAAGATCTATTTCTTGTATGAACTTTGCAAATGCATAGTAATTCACAGAAAAGTCGTAAAATAGCAAATGTGGACTTTTTGGAATCCTTGTGAAATTCTCTATGCAGTAGATCTATAATATGGCATGGTTTAGTTTGAAGTTTTAGTCGTAAAAATAGATTTATTCAGTTAGGTTTTAATTCCTTGTTATATTTGTCTTTTTCATAACTGCTGTGTTATTGCCCAAACAAATGTGAAAATATTATGACATGCTTTTCATATGATATTTGATGACTGGTAAAAGTTTCATGAATTTAGGAACAATATATTAAGAGTTACAAAAATAACAATTACCCTGTGTTCCTTTGCTCCTATTCTGAGTGGATCTGCATGTTTGTATTGTTTGGCTCAGTTCAGTTGTGAATCATGCCTTAATGAAAATATATAAGTTTTAGTACTTTTCATGAGCTTTCCAAAAAGATAAATAGCACAATTTTTGGTTGAGCACATGTTGAGTTATAGTGGTTTACATTACTGTTCCAGTTTCTGTCTAAACCCAGAACAGAATTGCATTGTTTGTAATGTAAGACCTTGTTAGTGGTATATTTAGCTCTAGATGTTTATAACAAAGTTGTTCACAATTTCGTAAGCTTTCTAGAAAGTACACATTCATAAATTATGGACATATGAATTTCAAGTTATAGCTGTTTAATGTAGCATGGCAGATTCTGTCTATGTTTTGGACAGAGATGCCTTCATGGGATTAATTGACCTTGATAACTGTGGAATCATATTTAGATGATAATAAGAAAGTTGTAGGCAACTTTATAATATTTCCACAAATATAATAATTATGTTTGCTGGAGGTCTACAACTCCAGTTATGCTGCTTTGAATTGTCTATCAGTTTTCTGTTTGTAAATGTACCTCTACTGTTTGGACAGCATGAGCAGTTTTATTTATGCAACTAATTCCATGATATAAATGATGTTTGCTGTGAAACTTGTATATAGAAAAGATGTAGATAATTTACTAGTATATATTGTGGTAAAGTTTCATATCATTTGGCTAAGTGGTTTATGAGTTACAGTAGTATGAAGTTCATCCTTTGAAATGCTTGTTCTCTGGAAATTCCGGGACCAGATTCTATGGTTATGCATGTTTGACTTGGTTAACTTGTTAATCATACTGAGACGATTAAATATGAATTGTAGATAATTTTATATTCTTTCCAGAATGTCCTATTGCATAGTTTTTGGAGTTGTGTAACTCCAGTTGTGATTTAATTACTGAGTTGTTGCATGTATGTCCAGAATTGCTGAAATACATGAATGCTTGATTGCTTTACTTTGTGTGATCTAAGTATGATTCATGTCTTTAATGGTGATTTAAGTAATACACTTGTAAACTTGTTAAACTTGTGTCATGATTGATATATTTGCTCTATATAATTGGTTGTGTGATGTTAGCTAAATAACTTTAGATGCCTGTGTCTTGCATACTTTTATGTCATGCATGTTGTGTTATTATTCTTTATATTCATGCACTTGCATCTTGCATCTCATCTAGGTGCGCTAGATGAATCACGTGAAGGTCTTGGTGTGGGAACAAACCCGAAGACGGTGTTGGATGGACCCACCCCGAAGGTGGAAGGACTAAGCAAGCGTTGTGACCTTAGATGTCACCAAGACGGAGCAACTAACTGAACTGACTCAGTGTTGATCCCAGGCAAGCCCCGGAGCATTATAAGTCTCCCACTACTTTTGAATGCAATTGAGAATATATGTTATATATGTACTGTTTCATTAAGTATAGGAGTTGGGTGAAACCCTTGCTGCATATAACACTCCTTGTCCAGCAAATATACCTATAACCCTATGTAGATTCAGGGTCAAATATAAATGCTTAGCTATGCTTAGACCGGTAGAAGCCAGGTGATGTCCTGTCACCTGAGCAAGATAGGCGGACACCTGAAAAGATTGGCTATATATGCTATCATGGAAATAACCAAGTGATGAGGATGAATAATTGGAGACCGGGCGGGACGATGATAGAGAAGCAACAAGGCATGGAGGTCTTGGGTGCCTACCTATCCCCGCCTGTGTCGATTAAGGACCGATCGTTGACGGCCCTCTTGTCATGTTGAACGCATGCCCCACACTTAGCTGGAAGGATAAGTCGTTCCGACCGCGAAGCCTGAACACTATCCGGGCCGGGAATCGAGCCGCCATGCGCTGTATTGGTGATGGTTGAGGAGAACGACGAGGGCGCGGCGCGCAACCTTGGTATACCTTGGATACCTCGGTCGCCGGAACGGTCCTCGGGTACTGGCGGTGCCTGCCGAACCCGCGAATTGGTCCTGGATAGTGTAATACGGTGACCTGTAGCTCACTTGATCAGTGAGCGTGGTTTGTGTGGGGAATAACTCGCCAGCTGGTCAGAAATCGATTCGAATCGCCATCGCTCCTGGATAGTGAGCACTTGACTTGAGCTTCGTCATCGTAGTAATGTTTATGGAACACTTGGATGGTTATGGTATGATGATGATGTTGGAAATGCCACATCAAATATGGGTACTATGGTTGTATCTTAATCAAGTGATTGCTTTAGTACAGGTGCTAATCTAGATGATAGGTTAATGATTATTAACTTGAGCTAAATACCTGAGAGGTTACTTAGTCGCAACTTAAGCTTTTTATGCAAAAAGTGTTGTCAAGCTAGCTCCACCAATAAAGCCTTGCATACTCCTTGGTGTCATATTATTCCTGGTTTATGACGGGTAAGTCTAGCTGAGTACCTTCTCGTACTCAGGGTTTATTCCCACTTGTTGCAGGTTGTGATGTATCATGACTACTGCAAGAGTTGGACGACTCCTACCATATTAGAGGAGTAAGATCATGGGCATGATCCTTCTTAGTTACCTCATCTATGTTGCTTTTGTTGGAGTTGACCTGGATACTGGCATGTATTTGAAATAAGGGCAATATTAGTTTCAAATTACTTTGCTTCCGCTACTTTTCAACTTAAGTTGTAATAACTATCTTGAACTCTGATGTATATCAAACTACTTGTGAAATGGATGTAACATGTGACTTGTTATGTTGAATCACTACGATCTTGGCTTGTAAGATGGTTGGTTTGAAATCCCTCGTGATTTCACGGACTACCGGGTTTATGAGAGTTCGATTACGTTAAAGCAACTGCTTTGGCGGGAGTTTTTCGTAGTTGATCTCTTGTAAATTGGGTGGTTCTGTTACACTGGATACCTCTCGAAAGATCGGGTTT